>NC_056746.1:995022277-995214777 GCF_019279795.1 Protopterus annectens | reverse complement strand
CCTAGCTTAGAACAGACTTGAAGAACAGAGTGTCCTGCACTAATAAGTAGATTACTGGTCGGGGCAGATATGAGCCAGTCATCTAAACAAGGAAATGCCTGGAATCCTTGTTGTCTCAGGTGAGCCACAACCACTGCCATGCATTTGGTGAACACTCTAGGGGCAGTAATGAGACCAAAGGGCACTCCTCTGAACTGGTAATGACTGGCTCCTAGACAGAAGCGTAAATATCTTCTGGAACATCTGTCCATTTTTGTATTGTAGCATGCATCCTGAAGATCTGTAAAGCACATCCAGTCTTCCTGTACCAGAAAAGGAAGTATGGCCTGAACCGTGACCATTCGGACCTTGCAACATCAGACTGACTTTTTCAATCTGCTGAGATCCAAGATTGGTGTCCAGTCCCCTGTTTTCTTTAGAATCAAAAAGAACCTTGAGTAAGTTTCATATCCTCTCTCATCTCGAGGGTCCTTCTGGATGGCTCTTTTTTCTAGCAGTCATTGGATTTGAATGACTGCCTGATCCCTTTGTGTGGGTGGAATGTCTGGGATCCTCTTGTTGGGAGGGGGTTGTTGAAAAAAGGAAATTTGCTAACCCCTGGATATTATCCTCCACACCAACATATCAGAAGTTATCTTTTGCCAGGCTCTCCAGTGCAGGGATAGTCAACCTTGATTGCCTCCAGAGGTAGACAATTGGGCCTCCTTTCAGGAAAGGGCTTCCAGAAGAAAGACTCCCAGGACCCTTAGTTTTGCAGACCTCCTCTGCCGCGAGGCCGGCATTTTCCATTATTGTTCTCACCTCTCCCTGTAGGGGAAATCTCTCCATGTGTGTCTAGGTAGGACCCATGAGACTTCTTGAACCACATTTTTTTGCTACCTCTCTGACCCGCAGGATAAGGTCTCTGAGGAGCCAAGAAATGTATGTGCACAGCAGAGTCTTACCTTCCTTCTCACACCTGGATGGTGTATCTTTGAGTTTGGGACCAAAAAGACATGCCATCAAACAGAGCATTGATGAACAAAGACTTAAAAGGTATCACAAAATCGCAAAGGTGCATCCAGGCATGCCTCCTCATAGATGTGCCAGAACCCGACGCTCTACTCATTCCTTCAGCTGCATGCACAATGAGCTTCATGGAAGAGTTAGCTACAGAATATAAAGTGGCTAACTGGGAAGCTACTTTCTCTTTTGTTCCCTCAGCTACTGCTCCTTCAAGGATATTTGAAAGCTTCTTGATCAGATCCATTTGTAACCTGGAAAAATGTGAAAGGTAATTCAGAAACCACAATGCAAAGGTTGCTGAAGAGAACACTGTCTTCCCACATCGATCCAATGTCCTAGAATTCTTATTAGGAGGATGGACAGTTGAACTCTCCTCAGAAAGTTCCTTCTTGGTGACTGCCGCCACGACGATGGCACCTACTGCAACCCCTTTCATCCAGAAAGGCCTTGTCAGATGGAGCGGTGATTATTTTATTTGGTCTCTGGGGAACAGGCTCGATGGAATCCAGGGTCACCCATGCCCACCAAGAGATCAAACCTGTGAGCTCATCAGTGGGCAAGAGTTATCCACGAGGTAGATGGATGGGAACCAAAGGCTGTTCAGGTGAAGGATTACTGGACTGCCAGCCACCCCTCTGTTTCAGAATCTCCAGAATCTCCCTAAAGGAAACAACCTTAGGGGGTGATCATGGGGATCCTTCTCCCTCATCGAGGTCAGTGTCTTCCGTGGCTGACTCCTTTGTGCAGTCAAAATGCTTCCTCTTGCAAAAGCCCTTCCTAGGGACCTCCTCAGTGGGGTAGTCTGGGGAGTTATAGGAAGAGACAAGGGTACCCAGATGGGTATCCTGGGGTCTGAGGTCCCGCTGTCCCTGTGGAACATTTCGGTAAGAAGAGGAACACAGTGTATCTTGATGGGATTGCAGAGTCAAGGGGGCAGGTGACCTTTTAGATGTGGTAGGAGCTATAGAGTTCTCCAAAGCTCTAAAGGCTGACCGCTCCTGAAGGGATGAGGACTCCAGCTACAACAAGCCATGCTTTTGGGATGGGTCCCCTCCAGACCAGAAGACAGTTTTCCAGGGATTGAAGCTGGAGCCAAGCTCACCTTTGCCGAAGCACTGTAGCACGTTGACTACTCCGAAGACCTGGGAGTCGAGCGCACTCGAGGTTCATGAGGCTCACTATGGCTCCTGGAACTCTCCCGCTCTGAAAAGGCCAAACAGCTCTGACGAAAGATCTTATCGAGGATGAGGACAACTTCGGATCAGAGCTGAAAGGCACCGGGGATATCAGATCCGATGACTCCAAAGACTGTCCTGAAGTCAGAGGAGGAGGAAGAGGGGAGTGGCTGGTTTAGACAAACCTGGCACTATATGGGTTGAGGCAGAGGGGGACTTAGTGATGCCCTGCACCCACAAAGTCTTCTGCACCATCTGTTTCACATCTTCTTCAGTAAGACTCCTGGGCAAACGGGAAGAAGAGGCAGATTGGGACTTTAACCTGGATAAGAAGGGAGACGGTACCCTTGATGGAACGAAATCAAAGGTCGGGGAGTACCGAGTCCTCAGCAGTGTCAAAATAGGCTTGAAGGGACTAGTTGTTGGATCCAACATCAATGGATCTAATCTATCCTTACTAGATAGAATCAGAGCCAAAGAAATCGGATCTAACTTCGTGACTGGTGCTGAAGGCTCTGACTTGGTCACATACACCACAGGCTTGGGAGATTTTGACATTTTTGCTCTCGGCTGTGAAGATTCCATTGGTGCCATTGAGGTTCTCTTCTTTCCTCTATCAGTGGATTTTGAGGAACATGATGAAGCATGGCTCAAATGAGCTGATTTATTTTTTGTGGATGAGCCAGATTTTATTTTACTGCCAGAAATAGTCTCCTCAAAATTAGAAGGGAACATGCCCCTCAAGATGAGCTTATTTTTTCTTCCAACCAAAGCTCAATGGTTGAAAGAATGGCAGATTGCACAATCCTCTTGCAAGTGAAGGGGCCCAAGATAATAGACACACAGGGAGTGTGAGTCACTAAAAGGAATCCTGTGCCCGCACTTTGTGCATTTTTTAAATCCAGCAGGTTTTTCTTGTTTCTTGTTTCTCCACCGTAATGCAAGAAATACAGGAAGAGAAGCCACTCACCAAGACGCATGCACACTAAGGGTAAAACAGAAAAAGGGAGGAAAGTTTTATTTTTTTTAATAAGAATAGATGGAAGTAGAAAGAAGGGGAGAACTACTAACAACAGTAGTTAAAGAAATACCTTTAAAGGTAAAAGGGGAGGGAAGTAACCTATAAAAGATGGTTACTGGCAGGAAAGTGAAAGAGAACGAGAGACAGAAAACAAAAGTAAACTAATAAAAACGGGTTACTGTAAAGGAAGGTATATCAATGATAAGGGAGAGATAGAAAAGACTAAATACACTAATAATTTAGAGAAAAATAGAATAATCCTAGAAGGGAATATTAACTGTTATAAGTGACCGTAAAATGTGCAGATAAGGAAAATACCTAGGTGTGATGGCAGCAATAAAATTAACCACCAGAAACATGCTGCAAGAGATATAGAGAAGGTCAGTATGACAGTGGGCTGTTGCCCTAGGGAAACAGACTCAGGAAATGGACAGGTTATATTATCCATCCTGAGATCCTTGGTCCAGCCCCAACTGGTGTACTGTATTCAGTTCTGTTGCTCATACAGGGAGAAGGAAATCAAACTAGCTGAGATGGTTCCAAAGAAAGACTGTCGCAGTAATAAAGGGAGTGGAAGACAAGGTGTTAGAGAAGAGGTTAGTAAACTAACTGGGTATCAACTACCTGTACCAACGAACCTTCCAAGCTGTCATTGCTTCAGCAACCTCATGTACAGCATCTCTAACATCTGGCATCCCTCAAGGGTTTGTACTAGGGCCTCTTTTTTTCTCTCTTTGCCTTAATAACCTCTCTTGACATTTCCTTGACCAGTACTCAGATAATGTTATCCTCTTAGACTCATATAAGTTTCCTACTGTACAACAAACCAAACTGCAACTCAATTCTAGCTTACACTGGCACTGGATAACCCCAAATTATCTTACTGTTAATACTAGGAAAAACTGCATGCATGTTATTTGCAACTTCCAAACAAAATACAACACCCAGCCCAGTTTAAATAACTGATCCACTGAGCCTCTATCTCTATGTTTCATTTGTGCACCGACACAGGTACCTTGACTTGCACCCAGAAACAATTCTATCCTTCCAACAATATACAGAACAGACAGAAAATAAAGCCCTTTCACAGCTCAAACTCTGTTACAGAACAAGAAAGCTTGATCCTTGCTTAAACTTCTCTACACATACTGAAAACAATACTTCCAAAATACTCACACCGCTTAAAGTATATTACAGAATCGTTCATCTTCTCTCCCATCCAGCTTGTTCAGCCATGGCTAAGAATGTTCTTACTCCAAAACTGGAATAGAGTCTACCTCTGCCATGCCTCAGTTTTGCCAATAGAACTAAAAAATTAAAGGCAATTGAAAATAAAACTTGCAGGGTTCTTTAATTTGCTGATCAAAGAAGTCATAATTGTGACATTCTAAATTATTTTAACTGGTTACCTATATCAGGTAAACGTACACTATTTCTAGGCTCCCTTTTTAAAAATACTGCATTTTGGATACTGCCCCCCTCTAAAAAGAAAACTTCCTCTCAGAGAATAAAGCTACTATCTCAGAAATGCCTAGGATGACACACTCTCACTAGCCAGGCCAAAATTCACACCAACCAAAGGTGGAAAAAGCCTTCTCCCCTGCTCTATGGATTCATTTACCAAACTAAGTTAAAAATACTTTAACTCTGGAAAATTAAAAAATAATAAAACTAAACAAATTCCTGCAAAATTAATCCAAATACATGTTAATTCAACACATTGTAAACTATGTCATATAAACAATAAATTTTAAGCAGCATTACTGTTCAGAATAGTTATTTTGTAAGCTGTATTTATCTAGAAGTGCTTCTATATACTGAATTATTTTAAATGTGGTCATATACTACTTTGTGCATAGTTGTTTTCTAAATTAGAATTTATTATATAATATGTACCTGTCTATCATGACTGGAAAATGTTGGCTAACCAGCTCACTTATCCTATAAACAACTTAACAGAAACATGCGTAGGTAAGTAAGTAAATAAATAAATGAATAAGCAGACTGCTGACTTGGGAATCAAGTACTGCCATAGCCAAAAATTTTCCTGTTCCCTAATCTAGGGCATTCTTCCCCACATGCGCTTTTAATTCTGCCTGGAATACCTCCTTAAATCAAGCTACAAGAAACAAAATATACCTTAGCTGATCCCAGAATTGTTTACTCATTGGAAAGGTTAACTAGTTCCTGTGACACATTTCTTTTCAGACTTGCTATTCAAAAAAAGTGCCCCTTCTCTTTTTTTCCAAACTACAAGTGAAAACCCCTTCCTGTAGCCTTAGAGACACCAATAATTAAATATTTTTTCTTATTAGGCCACTTTTCAAAATTGCCATTGTGAAAAAGTATTCTCAAATCTTGTTCCTGCCTGTGGAACCATGTACCTGAACTAAAAAAAAAACAAGAAATCCCATGTAATGTTTTAAAAAAGTCTCTTACAGAATTTTTTGTTCAAAGAGAGAAGTGCAAATGCTTCAGTGGTCATAGTTAATTCCAAATCATTATGGAAAGCTTTCTATACTAACAAGTATTGCAAGCTTACCACTAATGCAAACTGTACATAATTATTCCTTTTTTTTACTTTACACTGCATTATTTTTTGCATGCACACAGATTTGTAAATACTTCTCTGCATTTTGTTTGAAAGCCGTTGTCGCTGTCTTTTGTGTTCACATTCTTCTGGGTTTTTTTTTTTTTGTTACTTTGTACTGTGTAGTGTTTTTGTTTCATGCACATTGTTTTGTACAAGTCTCTTTAGTTTCAAAATACTGCCTATTATTTTTGTTGCATGCACATTTCTTTGTCAACATGTCTTCCTTACCTCTCAACCTCTTACAGCAACAAATCTAGACAAAGCCATAAATAATGGGGGACAAAGGCCCAAAATAGGGACACTTTTCAAATACTGCTCTTACAAACTTAGAAAGTTGATAGAATAACAGGTTTTGCACTAACATATATTTTATGAAGGGAATAAAGTCTGAAACTCAACTGTCTGTCATTATTTTCTGACTTCAAACCTCAATGATTTGCCAGTGATTTGCCAGAAAAACACAATTTTATGAGAAACAGACCAAAAATATGAGATAAAATATTGGGCATTCTGTGAAAATTGGTACAGTTGAGAGGTATGATTCCACTTTGATTTGCTTTTCTTCTATCCTGTATTACATGTGTATTGCATATATGTCCACTGTGGAGCACAGATCTTGGACGAAAAGGGCTTACCCACCTGGTTAACAATAAATAAATAAAATTAATAAATCAAATGAAATGGAGAGTAAGGTGTATGACAAAAGTTTACAGGAGTGAAATATATTTGCACTTAAGCATAGACAAGAAAGTGGAAATATGAGATGGGTGTATAAGATAATGAAAGGACAGCATTATGACATACAGTTAAACAGAAGAGTCAAAGGAAATAAGAGGAGAATGAGGCATGCATACTAGATTAGGAGTATAAAGGTGGACAAGCATATCATAAAGCTTTTTCACAGACAGGGTAGTAGATAAATAGAATAGCTTACCAGATCAGGTAATGGACTGTTAGAATACAGAGTCTTTCCAGAGTCCTTGGATGGGAAGTGGGCTAACAGAAGAAGATTAAGAAAGACAAGTAAAAGGTTCTAGCTGCACAAGAACAGCAGAATATATAAACAAGTTGTTTTTGTCTCCTGTCATAACTGTTGTTGTGTCTATCGGCTTTTCCCGGTTAGGGGGTTGCCACAGCAGAACTCCGGGCCACTAATGATTGGCAGTAGATTTTTACGTGCCAAGTTGCCAGCCCTGACACACAACCTTCAACGAAGGTACACCCATTCATGCATGTCTCCACACAGAAGATGCTCCAGCTGAGAATTGAACAGGACAATGTCTTACTATGAGGCGAATATGCTACTGCAGCACCACCACCACAGTATTCATAACTATGGTATAATAATACAGCAATAAATAGAACATAATAATGCTGTATTAACACACAACTTGAGTTGGGGTCTGCAATGTATACTCCCATCTTCTTTGACTGTCATGCAATTATTCAAACCCAAAACATCTATTTTTGCCCTCATGCAGCCCCCCGACATGGGGACAACCCCCTCCCACACACCTAAATACATATCTGTATGCATGTCTATGGTTTAAAATGTATTGTTTTAAAGTTTTCGGTAAAATACGTACCACACCCCCCAATGTGGAGGGGCTGTGTCCCCCTAACTATATATACTAACTCCAGGATTGCACTTTAGTGGGGAAAAGGGCATATACTTTTTACTTGCCTTATTGTACTCTACACAGTGCCATATATACTAACTTCAGTTCAGTGAAATGAGATTCAGTGAAATGAGTTTTCAGTAATGCGAGTTTTCAGCAATGTGGTCGGGGTGAAATGAAATTCAGTGAAATGAAATTCCATGAAACAAAGTAGACCCACACATATATATATATATATATATATATATATATATATATATATATCGGATTCACTTCATAACACTGAATTATCAAAACACTGAAACTTCAAAATCTTGAAAACTCAAAACACTGAAACTCAAAACACTGAAATTCAAAACACTGAAACTCAAAACACTGAAAACACATATCATACATATAAACTTTAAACAACATAAATCATAGTACTTTCCACCAAGTGTAAGCAGGGGGGCAAGCCCTCCTGCACCCCACACACCCCCTGCTACTTATATATATCAACTCCAAGATTGCACTTCACTACACTAAATGCAGTCTTCAAGTTGATATATTTAAGTAGCAGGGGGTGTGGGGTGTAGGGGGGCTTGCCCCCTGCTTACACTTGGTAGAAAGTGTATGATTTATGTTTAAACTTAGCATATGTATGATATGTGTTTTCAGTGTTTTCAGTTTCAGTGTTATGGACTGAATCCATACATACACATACATACACACACACACACACACACACACACACACACACACACACACACACACACACACACACACATATATATGGGTCTACTTCGAAATCCCAGGCCCCAGAAGATCGACATTTAAAATCCCGAGATGAATATCCAAGGATCCATCCTTGGACCCCTACTCTTCTCTGTTTACACCAATAATTTAGCCTCTGCCACCAAACATGGCACACTCATACAATACGCAGATGACTCGACCATCATTTGCTCAGCCCAGTCCCTGCCCAAACTGCAAAAATTCACACAGGAAGCCTTTTCCTCTGATGAAACATGGTTATCCGATGCCCAATTAATACTCAACCCAAACAAAACTAAACTACTCATCTTCCAACCCACCAAACATACTCAAAACAACTCTCACTTTAACATCACAGCAAAAGACAACACCACTATATACCCAACTGAACACACCAAATTGCTAGGAGAGGAAATAGACAATAAACTAAAATTTGACATTCACATATCCATGACCATAAAAAAAGTCCACAAAAAACTAGGAGCGTTATACAGAAATAAGCAATTTCTCAACAAAGCAGCAAAGATTTCAATAGCAAATTCCCACCTTATCTCCACCCTACTTTATGCTTCTCCAATACATACCAACCTAAGGCAATGTGATCTAAGCAAGCTAGAGACCTGCTACAACAAAATCGCCAAATTCGCCACAGGGGCATCCTACCATAGTCACCACTGTCTCTCATTTGCTGAACTGGGCTGGCTTGAACTCCCTCACCTCCTTCAGTGGTATCAGCTCTCACTCACCCACAAACTAGTAAACCATCCACTAAATGTCCCATCCCTCCAGAATCTACTCCAACCCTATCGCACCACCAGACCACTAAGATCCAGCAACAAAAATCACTTGCAGATCACTAAAGCCAATAACTCTGCTGGTGAAGCACTATTCTCTTGCGCCATAGCCAAATTATGGAACTCACTCCCACCCACAATTACCTCCGTACCATCATGCACCCACTTCAAAACTTTACTAAAAGCGCACCTAAAAACATGCTGGCTATGCCCTTGCAGCTCCCACTCTAATGTCATCCACCCCATCCAACCACTACATTTCTTTCCACTCCACTAACTACCTTGATTATAGCAAGCTCAGATGCTCATAAGCCTAGTACTTATTATACAGCAGGAACTTCTCATTGTAACATTTGTTAATGGCTGTTATGTACTTCACAGATGTACTTCACAGATAAAGATTCTAGTTGTCTACTGATGTACTATGTTCTTCATCTGTAAATATGTTGTAAGTAATTGCTATGTTAAATTGTTAATCGCTATGTAATCCAATGTAACTACTGGCTGTTTATTTTACTGTGGAGCTTTTCTCCCCGGGCCTCCACTGAAAATGGACCTACGTCCAGTCGGACACTCCCGGTCAACAAATTTAAATAAGTAAAATAAATAAATAAATAGCACAAAACCGCAGAAACTCAAACATTGGATTTTTAATTCTATTGGATATATATGGGTCCCCTTCACATGGTTGACTTTTCAGAAAGTCGGCTTTCATATCACCAAGACCATATGATCAACTTTCAAAAAGCCAACTATGGGGAACCGCTATCTCCGTACAGTGCGGAATAGGAAAATTTCCTTCTTCTGCACTGTAATGTGATCTCGGAGTTGGTATATTAAAGTTATGGGGGGGTTGAGGGGTGCAGGGGGGCATAGTACCCCTGCTAACAGTTTAAGGTAAGTGTTTGTTGTGTTTTATGTGTTTAGTTTACACGGTCGGCTTTTCAAAAGTTGATCATATGGTCTTGGCCATATGAAAGTCGACTTTCTGAACAGTCGACCAGGTAAAGTAGTCCATATATATATATATATATATATATATATATATATATATATATATATATATATTTATCATCTCCAAGGTTTCACAAGCTCAAAGAAGAGGGAAAAAAGTAAGAAACATGGCACTCACTTTTCTTGATCTTCTCCAAGTCTAACTATCTAGCTATCATGACAGGATGCAGGTAATTCTTTTAGGCTCAATATTTTAAGCATAGATATATATATCTGTTGACAAACAGTAAGGCTTGCCTTGAATTAGGTAAAATGTGAAACTAATGACTTAGAAATGACAGTCTTCAGGGATCTAGGTATGTACACACACACACACACACACACACACACACACATATATATATATATATATATATATATATATATATATATATATATATATATATATATATATTGATAACAGACGCTACTTTGACCATTATGTCTCTGTGCTGGTTAAAAAATCCATCTGCATTGCACAACATATCCTTTGGGGTATCTCCTCAAGGTCCAAAGAAGTTATAGTCCCACTTTATTCATTGTTTAGGCCCATCACTGAATATAGTGCACTCATACTTATCAACCTCTGAGTGCAAGAAATCTGGGCAAAGCCAAAAGTAATATGGGAATGAAGGCCCAAAATCAGGGACAGATTTTATATATTCCTCTTATAAACTGAAAAAGTTGCATAAAAATCAGGTTTTGTGTTAAGATGGTGACATTCAAATATCTGCCATTACTTAGTAACTTCAGTCCTTAATAATTTGTCAGAAAACCACAAACCATTTGAGGATCAGACTAAAAATATGAACCAAAAATATGGACACTCTTCAAAAATCTGGACAGTTGAGAAGTATGCATCCTTTGGTAAATTCCTCACTAAGCATCTAAAACAGCTTGAGAGACCTAAATGTTTCCTTGCTAAAAGATTACAGATTAAAAGCTCTGCCCTTTTGCTCAGTATCATACAGATTCCTTGTTTTCCATATTATGAACAACCCAGCACTCTTAGAACTCCTTCAAATAAAGAGACCTAGGGGTAAAGCAAACATTGGTTCTAGAGACTCAAACCTGTACTACCACAGCAACAGCAAGATGTCATGACAGTTACCTAACCCAATGAATCCCCATTTCTGGAACAGGCTAACTTTACTTATCAAGTAGAGTACTTCCATAGAAACCTTTAAAACTAGTCTGGATGACTAGATTAGTGATCACAAATTGTCACCAAGGAACTGGATTAATCCTCCAATACAGCCACTGCATTGCAGTATTATGGGGGTGTTACACTCCTGAGTGTGCCATCCTTCGAAAGAAATATTAAGTCAAGGTCCCATCTGCCTGAGCTGGTAGTAGCTCAGGGGGATGTGAAAGATCCTGTAGCATTTATCAGTAAGAGTAAGAGCAAGGGAATCTCCCTGGTGCCCTGGCAAGATTTACCCTAGTCGGTATAAGTACCACTTCAGGAGTCCCCTGAAAAGAGGCTACTAACCCAGTCAGATTAACCAAGAAAGTTTATATAGATATACAGATATATAAACAGACAGTTAGATAAATAATGTGGAGAAAGTCTATTTAATGACAGACACTGTCAGTCTCCAATCAGTATTGGATGATGTGACTGAGCTACTCAATGGTATCCTTCGGTCGTAAACTAAGTAAGAACCTATGAAAGTAGGCCCCTTTTTATAACATAATCAGCTTTCATGTCAAGTAATAATAAGCTACAATACCTTAAGTGAGCAGGTAACAGAATATAAAAAAGAAATGGTAACAGACATTTAAAAAGGAGAATGAGACTGCAATACAGCTATAAATCAGTCAATACTAGTAATATTTGTTTGTATACAAATCACTGGGTAACACTTGATATGTGTGCCAAATCACTGGGTAATTATTGGGTACGTGTGCCAAAAAATATCCTTAGGCTTTAATGTGCCCTAAAAACACTAACCAGGAATGTAAACATCGTTTTCTGAATGGAAATCTGTTCCACATGCTTCAGTATCAACATTCTCTGCTCCAACTAACACAATTTCCAGACTGCTTCACTTACAAAAGGAAAACAGTTCCACTAGAAGCAGTATTAGTAGTTGAACTGTTTGCTGAACACACACCATTTTCAGGAAATACAACTTTCAGAGTAAGTATTTGCGGAATTTCATTTGATAATCTTACCTCCTTTCAAAACAGTACTGTAAAACTTCATATAACTGTATTAAGAAATTTCTTGCTTCATTGATAAAAGGTAATCAGATATTACTGTGACTTGAGCAAAAATGCTGGAATATATATATATATATATATATATATAGAGAGAGAGAGAGAGAGAGAGAGAGAAGGTAATGAAAGTAGTCAGGGGTATAATCATTTATTGTATCTGAAACTAAAACATTTGAGTCAATCTTTCTTGTTCACTCTATTTATGTACACACACACACACACACACACACACACACACACACACACACACACACGTGCATATCTACATACATAACATCAGAAACACTAGGGGAAGTAGCACATTAGGGTTATCAGTCCTTTCACTATCCCACTTACCAAAAACCTGCAGTAACCATAACCTACTGACCTCGATAATCTACTACTGTCACCAAAGAAATATAGTATTACATCATTACAGTGATGTACTGTGACACCACATCCACTCCAAGCCCTAATGCAAGGGAATGAAGATGCAGAATTAAACACTTCATGCACAATGCAAGGGTAAAGCAAATGCACATAATTTGCAGTTAACCATGTTCTCTAATATAGTCATGTGGCAGCACTGTCTCTGTTCCTGAGGTGACATAAAGTTGGCTAAACAGACAACTGTAGTAAAAGCTGTACCAACAATATGGCTTCATGCTGCATCAAACATTGGGTGTGGTCTGTTACTTTTAATAATACATTCTCTTAATTTTGAAAATGTAATGTTATTATGGAACACATAATAAACTTTCTTCAGATCAAATATTTTTGTTAAATAATTCTGCAATTTTCTGTATGTTCCATCCAAAACATTGTATGTTACTGTAAACAAGCAAAGAGGCAAAGAGGAAGGAGAAAAGACAACAAATCTGACCTAACTCAGTGCAAGAAAATTATACGCATGCATCAATTCCATTGATCTGGATAAGTGGTCATGAGCATGACAGCTCCTTAGTGCGTGTATGAAGGTCATCTTAAATGTAATGTTCTCGGGATGCATATTATGGTTTAGTAAGCTCATAATAATAATAAATGGTTTTAGAATGAGATACAGGAAAGATCCACTTTTGTCCTCACTAAGGAATTGTACCAATGTATTACTGCATATTAAAAAAAAAGTACAACCCACTTCTAGGATGAAATTAAGATGTTAAGGTTTTCTGATGACTACAGTATCACAAGAGGTGTTGTGATACACACAGGAAATGTTGTGCCTGTGTGAAAATTTTAATATTACAGAACATGCAATATATTGCAGTACAACAGTAGTGCAGCACCCCATACAGCAGTACAGTAGACTTCTAAGTGTTGGAATCGTATTGTAAATGCATGACTTATACCCTGAATACACCTTAGACTAAAGGGACATTCAAAAGTCATAATACATGGTACTGCCTGCATCCATGCATCATTACATAGGAGCATACTGACAGACACATGCATAGATATGTGCGCACACAGACAGACAAAGGCATATGCATGTATACACACATGCATGCACGAGTACACACACACACGCGCGCAAAATACAAAACCTTTCTTCCTTCTTTATATTCACAATACATGTTTTGAAAGATTGTTATGAATATCTGCCCTTTGTAGGTATCTCGTTGGTTTTCTGTCTTACTTACCTCAATTATTTTGCGTCCCATGCTCCATTTCAAATAAAATTATTTTTTAATAAGTCCTAAGCATAGGTGTATAATATTCTGTACATATAGTTATATAGTGTCAGTGGCTAAACAGGTTACACTTGCTTTTGGTGCTGGAAGATCAGAAAGATCTTCTTCGTGTTTCACTGTTGCAGTCATTAAATTTGGGTAATCCTGCTGGCAGGTTGCCCTCAGTCGGCCTGAATTCCAAAGTCTTGAGTCCTGTGTTGGCTGTTGTTGCCCCTTTCCTGATGTCAGGTCGTCAGGAGTATAAAAGAAGCAGCCAACGCCATTTTCTTCAGTTTTTCTTGCCGCGCGGTACCCGAAGCAGAAGCAGTTCGCAAGTGCCGGTCGGCCAACTCCTGAGATTTTCGTGTTAGAGTTTCAGACCCGAAGTCTTCAATAAAGCTAAGTACCCCGTTGGGGAAACTTTTTTCTTGCTCCAGACCAATGCCAGAAAAAGTTAATACTTGTATTTCTTGTGGAAAGCAAATACCTCATACGGAATTTCATTCTTACTGTATTCCTTGCCTAGGCCGTGATCACAGTGTTTCTGGTTGTTGATTTTGTGCTAGATTTAACCAACACACTATTAAGCGTCAGTATGATTATGCTTTAAACTATTTTGGACGCTGGTTTAATTATCCAGAAATGTTGTCGGATAGCCATCCAACTACCAGAGTTCACAAAAAACGCAAAGAAAAGGAGAGAGATAAACAACCGAGATCCAAAACCAACGAAGAAGCTTCTCCTAAGCCAGTCGCCAGTTCGCCAGTTCTCAGTGAGGCACTTTCGCAGCCCCTGACGCACACTACTTTAGAGTCACAGGCCGCTACCGACTCCCATGTGGACAGCCTTCAAGGACCTACTTCATCCGGAACAACTACTAATAAAGACAGACAACACCGCTGTCATGTGGTATATAAACAAACAGGGGGGCACACATTCTTACCCCCTTTGCAGACTAACCATGACTTTGTGGGGCACAGCATTGACTTGCCAAGTACATCTGTAGGCATAATTCCTGCCAGGAAAGGAAAACACTCTGGCAGATGAACTAAGCAGAAACCTCATGGATCCCCACGAGTGGCAGCTGGATCCACAAGTCTTCGGCATGTTAACAAGGAAATGGGGATGCCCAGACATAGATCTATTTGCCTCCCCTCACAACTACCAACTAAAAAGATTCTGCACAAGGACTTATTACAGACAAGCAGTGAAAGTGGACGCCCTATCTTTCAGCTGGAAAAACTTATTAGTATACGCATTTCCTCCTCTGCCTCTCCTCCTCAAGGTACTCCTAAAGGTCAAACAGGAGAAGCCAAAGATGATACTGATTGCCCCAGACTGTCTCCGCCAGTACTGGTATCCAATCCTAAGGAACTTGTCTCAATGCCCCAGCTTGGACCTTACCCCAAATACCTCATTTACTGTCCCAGCAAAACAGTCAGATCCTGCACAGCCAACTCAGTACCTTAAACCTGGCAGTATGGCGGATAATGTAGTCATACAAAACACACCTCTCAGTAAAGCTGTGATGGATGTCATTTTGGAAGCCAGAAGGCCTAGTACTAGAAAATTTTATGCTGGAAAATGGAAGAGATTCTGTGCTTGGAACCAGGCACAAGGAACTGATACAGTTGCAATACTTAACTGAGATGCTGGACAAAGGCCTATCTTTCTCATCAATTAAAATTCATGCCTCTGCCATTTCGGCTCATTACAATACAGAGACACCAATCTTTTCTCATCCTTTACTAAAGCAGTACCTCAGAGGAGCCAAAACTTTAAGGCCTCCAAGGTGATCTCCAATACCTGCATGGGACCTCAACTATGTCTTGGAAAAACTCACCCTGCCTCCTTTTGAGCCAGCTGCTACAGCTGACATAAAGTTTTTATCTTGGAAAACAGCTCTGCTCCTAGCAATAACTTCTGCAAGATGAGTTTCAGAGCTACAGGCACTCATGGCTGTGGAACCTTTTATCATTTTTTATCCAGACAGGGTCTCTCTGAGGACAAACCCAACATTTATGCCTAAGGTGGTGTCCAGTGTGGCTCTTAACCAGAATATTCATCTACCAACTTTTTATTCTAACCCACAGAACAAGGGAGAGAGAATTCTGCATTCTTTGGACGTACACAGACAGCTTAGATTCTACTTGAACAGAACCAAAGTGTTCAGGAAGACAGAGCAATTACTAGTGGCATATGCTGCAGGATCACAAGGAAAGGCTATCTCAAAGCAGACTATTTCAAAGTGGATAGGCCACTGCATTCGTTTTTACTATTTACACCATGGCAAGCCAGTGCCGAAGGGCATTAGGCCACATTCAACCAGAGCTGCAGCCACTTCAGCAGCCTTTCTCAGGGGAGTACCAACCAAAGATATTTTAGAGGCTGCTACTTGGAGTTCAGTGCACACCTTTACAAAGCACTATCATCTGCCACTCTACTCTAAATCCAGTGGAGGGGATTTCTTGGTAGGTTTCTGTTTAGCTCCAGCCTCCCAACCATAGTTTTGGGACTCTACCCAAATGTAATGACTGCAACAGTGAAACACGAAGAGCATAGTACAGTTGTGTACACTTACCATAAATGTAAATGTTCGAGTGTATTCACTGTTGCAGTCCAGGTTACCCACCTGCCATCCCCCTTTTTTATGCTAGAACTTTTCTTTCTTTCTCTGATTTATCAAACCTATGTGGTGTATTTGCTTGTAGATGAAGGTAAAGTTTATATTGGTGCATGTATTTTTATATGTACATAAATTTTGGCTACCCTTTTAGGGGGCACCTGACATCTAATGAAGAAAAACTGAAGAAAATAGCGTTGGCTGCTTCTTTTATACACCTGATGACCTGACGTCAGGAAAGGGGCATCAGAAGCTGACGCAGGACCCAAGACTTTGGAATTCAGGCCGACTGAGGGCAACCTGTCAGCAAGATTACCCAAATGTAATGACTGCAACATTGAATACACTCGAACATCTACATTTATGGTAAGTGTACACAACTGTACTTTGTATGTTCTGTTCCCACACCTGGTATTTGGATTGACTGTTCTGATACTGGCACGGCAGCATAAGGGGGGGGTTGCTGCACTACTGAATGAGCTGTCCTTCAGATGAGTTATATAGACCAAGGTTCCATCTGCGTGAGTTGGGGGTAGCTCTGATGGATGCAAACGATCCCACAGCATGTATCAAAAATCAGTAGGAATTCTTTATTTATATATAAAAATAACTCTTATTTACAAAATATTTACATATATACAAATACTTATATATGTACAATTATATAAATATACAAATCTGTTTACATAATGTGACAACTCCACTTAAACCCGGGACAGAAACTAAGAAGCCTCAATCCTCAGCCCTTTTTCTGGTAAGGGAACATCACTGAAAGCAAGGATAGAAATACACAATTTCCCCTAAGAGTACACTGGGAACGGGGTCCAATCCCGGGACTGGACCATATGCCTCACTCCATGTCCCCAAATGAGTCTTCATACTAACCACTGCACAGCACTGTGTCCCAGATGTTCATCATGCATACAGCTGCAGTCATAACAGATGGGTTCTCCTGCCGTCAGGCAGGTCCTCGGTCGGCCGAATTCCAAAGTCTAGGTCCGGCGTCGGTTGTCGTTGCTTCTTCCCTGACGTCAGTGCGACAGGGGTATAAAGGAACCAGCTGACGCCATTTTCTTCAGTCTTTCATGCCGCGCGGTGCCCGAAGCAGAAGCAGTTCGCAAGTGCTGGTCGGCCAGCTCCTGAAATTACGAAATTTGGAAACCGAAGTCTTCTTAAAAGCTAAGTACCCCGTTGGGGAAACTTTTCTTGCCTCAGACCGATGTCAGACAAAGTTAATAATTGTATTTCTTGTGGGAAGCAAATACCGCATAAGGATTTCCATTCCCTCTGTATACCTTGTTTAGGCCCAGACCACGACGTCTCGGTCTGTCGCTTTTGTGCTACATTCAACAAACGCACTATTAAGCGTCGGGCGGAGTTCGCCCAGCATTATTTTGGGAAAGCATTTAACTATACTGTGTCATCGGATACTCCGACTCTGGTTTTGTCTAAAAAACGCAAAGACAAGGACCAACACACGAGGTCCGCGGCCTCTACCGACACTACGCCAAAGACGACTACACGTGGTCCGGTTCTCAGTGAGGCACCTATGCAGCCCCTGATTACCTACGACACTTCTTTGACAGTGTCTCCTGTGCCCAAGGTCGCAGGCTCCTCGGCCCACACCCCGACTACAGATACCGAAGCCACTTTTGGCGTTGAAACTCAGAATGTGGACAGGTCCACCTCCACTCAAGGTGTCTTCAGACCTTCCTCTTCTTTCTCCATCAAGGCTTTCACAAAGTCTAAAGCAACCATGCACTCTAAGAGACCAGCTACACAGGGCCCATCTCCAGGCCCCATGCCTAAGAAACAGATGCTTAAAATGGCTGAGGATTTAATTACTCTAATCAGAGGTTCTCAGCCCCCACCGGACAAAAGGCCCAGAGTGGAGGAAGATTCCCCCTCATCTGATCAGGGCTCCATTATTTCAGAGCACTCTGATGATGAGGAACATTCTTACTCCCCTTTTGAAGACTCTGATGCGGAGGAGTCCATCCCTTCTGTATCCCCCCCTGAGGATTACTCATTTGGGGAAACTTTGCATACCTTAAGGGAACACTTCCACTGGGAAGGCCAGGATTATTCAGATTCCAAGAAAAGGCTCAGGGAATTTCTTTTGTTACCTCAGCATAGGCCTCTGGCTATACCTCCTGTCTTGGACATCCTAGATGATGTTTACTCGGAGGCCTGCCTTAACCCGGACTCTCTACCACCAGCTCCAGTTAAGCCTGACAGGTACTACAGGGTTCCTGACTCACACCAATTTCTTTACAAAAGTCATGCTGCTGACCCAGAAACCATCTCACAGGGCCCCAAGGGAGTTAAGGCCTCCACTGCCAAAAATCCATTGCCTTCCGAGAGAGATTCTAGATCCTTAGAAAGGTGGGGAAAAAAGGTATATACCTCAGCTACCTTATCCATGAGGGCCTTAAACTGTCAGTTTCATATGCTAAAATACCAACAGTTTTAGTTATCACAATTGAAGAGTAAAATGTCGCAACCTGAACAACCAGACTTGAAGGAGTTGCAGGATTTGATGCATAGTGCAGAACAAGTGGGTAAGCATACCTTACAATGTGGTTTTGATGCTCTAGAGGCCTCATGTAGAGCTGCTGTTACAGGATCAGTCATACGTAGGCATGCCTGGCTCAAGCAACAAGCCTTGCCTGATCATGTCAAAGCTAAATTACTAGATGCCCCTCTTCAAAAGGATGTACTATTTGGTGCTAATGCTGAGGAGGTATTAAGGAAAATGGAGGAAAAGGCTAAATCAATGCAAACTGTGAAAGAACTTCTACAGGTTCAACCCCCACGTTTTAGTAGAAATTGGCCTTCCAAAAACTGGTCCTTTCCTGCCACAGACAGACCCCAAAGAGGCAGATACAGGCGCTCGAGGGGCAGAGGACAATCCCAAGGATCGTATAGAGGCAGACAATGGCAAGCTCCTACACAAAGAGGTGGTGAGGACAACTCGCAATCTTTCAGAAAGCAAACCCAATGACTTTCCCCTTTGCATGCCAACCAGGTTTCAAATGGCAGCCCCCTTAGGAGGAAAGCTGGCATTATTTTCAAAAAATTGGCATGTTGTCACAAAGGACAAATGGATCCTGGACATTATAAACAGAGGCTGCAAATTCCATTTTCACACCTTTCCAAAAATGAGAGGCATGCCAAACCTGCCACACAATCAAAGGGCAGAGGCACAAAAGCAAATTACAGATCTCATAAACATGAAAACTATTCAAGAGGTACCTACGCACGAACAAGGTCAAGGTTTTTATTCCAGGCTATTTCTGGTGCCAAGGAAGGGAAAAGATTGGAGACCTATTTTGGATCTATCCATCCTAAACACATTTCTACTCGTACCAAAATTCAAGATGCTCACTCTACAGCAACTTCTTCCCATGCTGGGCAAGGAGTCTTGGCTGGTAACATTGGACCTCAAGGAGGCATACCTGCATGTCCCAATCAGACAAAATTGCAGAAGGTACCTCAGATTTCTTGCAGGTTCAACCCATTATCAATTCTCTGCATTGCCCTTTGGCTTATCTACTGTGCCCAGAGTATTCACGAAATGCCTGGCATCAGTAATTGCCTACTGCAGACTTCAAGGGATACAAATATACCCCTATTTGGACGACTGCCTGATCCAAGCGGACAGCAAGCACATTCTTCTGAAACATCTGGCTTATGTAATAATGTTATTGAAATCTCTGGGATACACAGTCAACAAAAATAAATCAAGGCTAATACCCTCTCGGAAGATAATTTTCCTGGGTGCCAATTTGGACACAAACACCCAGATGGTCTACCTCACGCCAGAGAAGCAGGGGCAACTAATACAATATTTCAGAACACTAGCAAATTGCACCAGGCTGACTGCAAGGAAAATCCTGCAGGCTCTGGGATTAGTGGCATCTTGCATCTTACTAATCCCATGTGCAAAGCTGCATATGAGGAAACTACAATGGTACCTGAAAAACATATGGTCTCAACACAGCCACAGTTTGGAAACAATAATACCACTAATTCCATGTCTGCAAAAGGAATTTCTGTGGTGGGCTCAAGCATGTCAAACAAACACAGGTGTTCCATTCAGCAAGCCTCAAGCAAATCAAGTCATCACAACAGACGCCTCGGACTATGCCTGGGGGGTGCACATGACAGATCGGTGCATTCAGGGCAAATGGTCCCAAAAAGAAAAGCACCTTCACATCACTCAAAAAGAAATGCTAGCAGTAATAAATGCTATTATAGCTTTCAAGGACCTTCTACAACCAGGTCAATTATTGATAAGAACAGACAACACCACAGTTATGTGGTACATAAACAAACAGGGAGGAACATATTCTTACCCCCTATGCAGACTGGCCATGTCACTTTGGAACATGGCCATGGACTTACAAATGGAACTACAAGCATAGTACTTGCCAGGCAAGGAAAACACGCTGGCAGACAACCTAAGCAGGAATATGACAGATCCACACGAATGGAAATTGCATCCAAAAGTTTTTACAGAAATAATCCAAGAATGGGGAAGGCCAGACATAGATCTCTTTGCCTCCCACAAGAATCATCAATTGACAAAATTCTGCTCAAGGATCTCCCATCCAAAGGCCTGGAGAGTGGACGCTCTTTCTTTCAGTTGGACATTAATGACAGTTTATGCCTTCCCTCCTCTTCCTCTGCTGCCCAAAGTTCTATTAAAGACCAAAGCAGACAGACCAAAGATGATTCTCATTGCTCCGGACTGGCCAAGGCAACACTGGTACCCACTCCTCAGGAGCCTGATGCATTCCCCACCATGGACCCTGCCTCTAATGCCTCTTCTTCTGACTCAGCACAGTTTCAAAACTCTTCACAGCCAGCTAAAAACACTCAATCTAGCCGCATGGAAGATTCCTTAGCATCTCAACAGGCCCTACTCTCCAAGGAGGTTCAGGATGTCATTTTGGAGGCCATAAGGCCATCAACTAGAAAAGCTTACTCCGCAAAATGGAAACGTTTTTGTGTCTGGAATGAGAAAAAGGGCCAGGATCCTGGAAAACTGAATTTACCTCAAATACTACAATATTTGGCTGAACTGCTAAGCAGTGGACTTTCTTTCTCCTCCATCAAAATACATGCCTCAGCCATTTCTGCAGAATACAACAATGATCCACCTTTATTCTCTCACCCTCTCTTAAGACAGTTCCTCAGAGGGGCTAAGAATTTAAGGCCTCCAAGGAAACAACCAATACCTGCTTGGGATCTTAATTTCATTCTGGAAAAATTGACCTTGCCTCCCTTTGAGCCAGCTGCCTCATCAGATTTGCAATACTTGTCCTGGAAAACAGCTTTCCTTCTGGCTATCACCTCAGCTCGTAGAGTTTCAGAACTACAGGCTCTCATGGCTGTCCAGCCTTTTATCATCTTCCATCAGGACAGAGTTTCCTTATGAACCAACCCGTCCTTTATGCCTAAAGTGGTATCCAGGGTAGCTTTAAATCAGGCCATACATTTACCTACTTTTTATCCTAATCCTCAAAACAAAGGAGAGAGATTACTACATTCCTTGGACATCCACAGACAGCTGCATTATTATTTGGACAGAACAAAGCCTTTCAGAAAATCAGAACAGCTCTTTGTGGCCTATGCGGTAGGAGCTCAAGGGAAGCCAATGTCCAAACAGACAATCTCAAAATGGATAGCCCACTGCATACGCTTTTGCTATTCCTTTCATGGCAAAACTGTTCCTACAGGCATTAGAACTCATTCCACCAGGGCCACAGCCACCTCTGCAGCCTTCCTCAGAGGAGTTCCTACCAAGGATATTTTGGAAGCAGCCACTTGGAGTTCTGTGCATACCTTCTCCAAGCACTACAACCTACCATTATACTCCAAATCTAGAGCAGGCTTTGCCACTGCAGTCTTGCAGGGCATTTTGGCTCCTCCTAGTTCCAACTAGTGCCTACCACCCCTTTCTTAGCTTTGGGATTCTACCCATCTGTTATGACTGCAGCTGTATGCACGATGAACATAGTACAGTTTTGTCCCTACCATAAATGTAGATGTTCGAGTGCTAATACAGCTGTAGTCCAGGTTTCCCTCCCTCCTTCCCCTCTTGGGACAGGCCTATAGGCTAACACATCCTCATACAACCTGATTGGGGTTTTCATTTATGATGTATTTGCTTGCAACTACTGTATTTTGATTATATAGCACTACATTATCACACAAATTTATTATTGCCTTCCTTCTGGGGGACCTGACATCTGGGGCAAGAAAAACTGAAGAAAATGGCATCGGCTGGTTCCTTTATACCCCTGTCGCACTGACGTCAGGGAAGAAGCGACGGCAACCAACGCCAGACCTAGACTTTGGAATTCGGCCGACCGAGGACCCGCCTGACGGCAGGAGAACCCATCTATTATGACTGCAGCTGTATTAGCACTCGAACATCTACATTTATGGTAGGTACAAAACTGTACTTTCTAGGGGTTTGACACACTCACTCTTAAATATTTGATATTCACACATACAAACATTCTTGGGAAAGACTAGCACAGATTTACCTGCTATATCCTCTTTCCCAAATTACAACATAACGACTGCCACCAGTCAAATACCATAATACCCTTCAAAAGGGGTGTTCAATTATACTGGGTAAAGTAAATATTGATATAAATGGCAGCATGTAATCCAAGCAGTAAGGCTTTTTGGAGTAGCCCTGGTGTTATCACAATAAGCATAAACACTCACAGGTTACTAAACAAACTTTCTAAATAACCAGTCACAATAAAAGGTAGCAAAATATTTAATAGTAAGTAAAATGATGTAAAACATGTATATACTGAATAACTGATTCTAATAAACCACTGAGTTTCACATACAGGAATTATGAAAATAACACTATAGGATAGGTTTCACACTGACTGTAGAAAAACTCTAATTGTAGTTTACTAACTGTCTAAATATTAACTGTCCCTGTCTAATCTAATTAACTCAGCAAGGCAAGATAATACTCTTACTTCTACAAGGCAAAATAAGGATTTATATCAACTCTTCAGGCAGTTGTCTGGTCCTCAGTGACTGGAATAGCAACTCCTACTATTTATGCTGAACACCTCCAGAAAACTCTGAGTGATAACTACTGATCTGGAAAATAACTGACTACTGAACAACAACTGAACAACTATTTAACTTTAACTGACTCAGAACCTGCTTTTATAGCAGATTTTTTTTGAAAAAGACACAGAAAGCTGTTATGAGAATTATACTCTCTTGTGTCAGACTTTAAAAAGTAAACAAAACAGCTGCTATGGAGATTCTATTCCTTTAAGCTCCTTGCCTCACGATGGCATCACATCTAGATCAGCTGACTGGTATAACCTACATTCAGAATTTGTTTTTAAAAATATGTAAATTTGGTCAGCCAGAAGAACGCTGTTTGATTCAAATATGTTATATAAATCAAACTAATAATCAAGCAATATAAACTTATTTACAAAATTATAGTTAGTCATGCTGGCATATATAACACAGGGTAATTTGCGATTTATTTACATGTATTTACAAAACTTCAGCCAATCATGCTAGCACAGATAACAGTATATAATATCCTCACACATAGTCATAATTTCTTTTACAGTTATGCTAAACTTTCATCCCTGTTAGACCCCCAACTTGTTTTTCCATAACCATCTGTTTTTCTTAATATTGTTGCTAAAATCCATTTATCATTAAACCTAATTCCATTTTCTTTCATTCCATGTAACCCAAATAACATAAAATAAATAAATAACCTTTTAGCTATTCTTTTAACATATTCTTTACTTCCATTCTTATAATATCCATATTTAAACATATCCATGTTTACTTTATCCACTTCCTTTATAGCTTCAAAAAATCTTCGTTCCGTAGTTTTCCCCATAACTTTTTTACATTTCAAAAAAGCATGTTCCATTGTTACTTCTTCTTCTTGAAAATGTAAACCTATTCTATCACTTTTCTTTTTATATGGTATATTTCCCTTTACTGTTAATTTATCTATTACTAGTCTGCACAAAAAACCATGACATTCTACTTTCTGATTATACCATTTGCTTCTTATTTTTATAGCTTTAATTTTTTCATCTGTTAGATTTTCCCATTGTTTTACATAGTAATGTTTTATCATTACATTCTTGTACCATCATTTTCTTTTTTCTATACCATTAATTTTTATTTTCCACAAAAATATTTTTGATAACATTTTATTTCTTCATGTATACACTATTTTTCTCTTTTACTGTTTTTTTACCATACCCAAAATGTATCATACTTATATTTATATAGTTTTACTACTAATCTGTCATCTTTTTCATTTATCTACTTTTAACTTTTTTTACAAATTTAATGAGGCAGCATATACCACTGGGTTAATTAACACTATAACTCTTTCTTCTTTATTTACATACAAAACTCCAATTTTTACTGGGTTTAATCTAGAACCCCATTTCATCAAAATGCAAATTAAAGGTCAATTCGCTAAATGCTAGCAGTCTAAACATGAAACTGCATTCATTGCAAGTATTCTTAACCCTGGAAGATGCTGAAATTTTTGCAGTCACAGAAACCTGGTTCAAAGCTGCGGACAGCACCCCAGCCTTACCAGGTTACTCATCTTATCATACATTCAGACCCCAACCCATGGGCAGCAAAGCAAAAGGAGGTGGAGTTGCAATATATATATTAAAGACATAAACATCTCCCGGCTGGTCAAACAGTGTGATGCACAGGAGACACTTCAGGTGCAGTTAACCTTTGACAAGACCCCTATTCAAATCATAACTATCTATGGGCCCCCAACTTTGACTCAAGTTCCCCACTCCACCTGTCTGGACCTATTTGAATCTATCAAGATTCAGCCCTTTACTCTGATCTTGGCTGACTTTAACTATCCAACCATAGATTGGAAGAACTACTCATGCCAAAACACAAATGCCCAGAGATTCCTTGATTTCGTCAATGCAAATGCCTTGGACCAGATGGCTGACACCCCTATATAAGAGGTGATAATATCTTGGACTTGGTCTTAACCAACATGAGTAACCACTGCACCAGCCCTATAGTGTCATCCTCCCTGGTAAAATCCGACCACAAAGAGGTCACAATCCCCTAAATATCAGTATGTTGGCAATCTAAAAATGCAAATATTACCCTTATGAATGTCTACAATATCCTTTATTAGAAGTTGTATAGAGAAAACATTATGGGATGACATAGATGAATAGGTAGTTAAAAGCTAAAACAAAACACGTGCAGTGATTATAGGTGGTAATTTAAGTGCCAGGATCAGTTCTTTTAGTAACTATGAAGAATATCTGCAAAAGGGAGTGAATTTTGATGACAGCATTTTTGTTGGTAAAGTAATACATAGGCATAGTATCCAGCTTTTACAGTTAGTAACCTCCAAAAACCTGGTAATAAAAGATGGATGTGATTAAACAGGAACCATGACTTTAGTTTTATAACTAAACAGGTGGTGCGGTCATTGGTCATTGAGTGCTTCATAATTTTATTTATTTTTTTTTATATTTATTTTACATTTGTTTACCGTGAAACTCCGACTGGACACATGTCCTTTTCAGAGGAGGCCCAGAGAGAAAAGCTCCGCATGAAACAACATTCAGGAAAATACAATATCAGTAGTATACATAGAACACAGAATTTAGTTAATCTGGTTAAGAACATTTTGTATGATCAGCTATATGCAAAGCTAATTTCTCAAGAATTAGGTGAGATGAGTAATATATTTATTAAGATTAGCTCAGAAAGCGATTGCTACCCCTTGGTATTACATATACAAACTAAGAAGAAATATGAATATATAAATATCACATAAAAGACATGTCCCAGGATTCAATTAGCTTGAGCAGTGAGCATTTTTTTTAATCCTAGGGCATGTCCAAGGATTCAAAGAAATGTTCACTGCTCAAACTAATAGGCCATTACAGGTTGGTCATTAATCAAGGTGGCAAGAAAATGAGATCTGGACAGAGGTATGGCTGCAGTGAGGAATTTCTCATTATCAACTCTTTACCATGTCTATGAATCGGACACTGCACTATCAGTCCAGTAAGTCCCTGTCCTTATTAGCCTACTTATTTCCCCAGAACCCTGGCATCCTAGGACAATGAGAGAAGGAGGAGAGGACCAGGGAGTGTGGTCGTCATCATCTAGGAGGAATTTAGAAACCTGTGCTATTGAATACGTTCCTATAACTGTGAGAACAGGAAGTATATGCACAGCCTTTTGTCAGGATCAGAACATGGGTCTCTATAATTGACAGTACTGGAGTCCTGACCCTTCTCCCCAGTTGAAATCCTGTGGTAGACCTCCTCCAAAACCCACTCCCGCAATGAGTTAACTTAAGTCACTCACTCTCATTCCTCCCCAGCCAACATTTTTAGCATCTCCATGGGTAGTGAAATTCAGGTCTTTTGGGACATACCCATGGCAAAACCTCTGTGCCTCAGACTTAGTACAAAGTATTACAACTTTTAAATACCACAGAGAGCGACGTTATACAGTAGATCAGTTTGTATAATATAGTTACTGAAACCTAACGGTAAAAGTAGATGCCTGTGGGTCTACCATCTTTGAGCGTTTTTGAGGGTCATTCCGTTCAGCACCTTAGAAATGCTTTTCATTGTAATACATTGGAAATCACAGCTACAGTACATCACAGTAAAAGTGTTTCCTGATAGACTTAACTGTTTTAGTGACAAATAACTGTTCTTTGAAGTGACTGTAACAGTGAGTATAATGTCAGTTGCAGTAATAGCTGTTTATATGTTAGCGTAAGTGAAAATTCAATACTAGGATTGAGAGGACTTGTTTAATGTTGGCAACAATTGAAGAAGGAACTAATTCTAAAATAATCATACTGCACTAGCAACATAGCTAGTGCAGCATAACCCTGTGTATCAGTTATAGGTATGACTATTCTATAATAAGTGGTTGAGTTCATACACTAAAAAACTGTGCGGCACTAAACAGAGGATTACAAACATTAGTAAAAGTTTTTGTAACATTTGTAACATGAAGCCTGTCATGAGTATTCTTCACAAATCTTAATTCTTTTAGTTAGTTAGTTTTTTAGTCTGAACAAAGCATATCATTCTATTTGCCCAAAGCTTTAGTATTGTGATGTTCCAGGATTGGATTTCAAGTTCTCCCTTGTGTCTTTATCTGTCCTGTCTTGTAAACAATAACAGTCAAGCTGGCAAGTTGATCTAAATGGCAGTGTTAGCCACTGTATATCAATTGTACAGCAGAGAGTAGAAAGAATAAATAAAATGACCTACAGAAAACTGAAATCAGTCTGTATAATAAACCAAAATTAAAGCCATCTCTTACAATAACGCTGTATGTTGTATAATACTATAATATAGGGTAATAAAGTCTACTTATCAATGTTTTGTTTAGTTCCAGTGTTAGCGGTTTGGCAGTACTGATAGATTTACCATTATAATTGCCAGTTTAGTCGCCAGCTCTTCAATGAGATTTTCTGTTCTTAAATTAAAGAACTCTTTTTCCTTATTCTTTACATAAAACATTCCCTGGTTTTGAATGCAAAATGTACAAGAGTTTCCCAAGTTACATTCTTTGACAAAAAGTAAATATTAACCCTTAATTATAATTACAAGATATTAAAGTGATGTCACTCAAAGTTTGCATATTGAGTCTCAGTGACACTATAGACAATCTTTAAAAAGTGGGTGAAAGACATTTTATTTAAAAATGACTCACAACATTCTATTCCCATTTCTCCAACTAAGGTGCTATTGACACTTTTTTTCTGCTCTGTTCATCCTACCCTCACCTCATCTTTGCCCATTTCTTTTGTCACAGCTCCTTTTCTGTGGTACTTTTCCATATTTAACACTTTAATATGTCCGATTCTGAACTGAAAAGAGTCACAGGACAAGTCCACTTCCCCAGTTAACTAAGTCTACAAAAATTAAAATAAAATGTTGTAATGTTCAAATATTCGCAATTGTGACTGTTGTGAGATAGCTGTCTTCTAATGCTACAGAAGTCAGTTTTCTACATATTTGAGCCTCTGCACCTGAGACAGTCAGGATGATACACAGTTAGTAATGGGTCTTATAACTTATTTACAGAAACATAAACAGCAGAAACTCTTTGTTGTGCACATAGAGTAGACCGAGATGATTTAATTAGAATTGCAGGCTGTCCTATGGGAAATGTTTACTGTTGTCATTCCCAAACCCTTTCTACTTCCTTTTAGTAAAACATTAAGATACTGATCTACATAGACATACATACAGTTTTGATGACAAGAGTTTTACTGTATACCTGAATGTGGATGTCAAGAAAGTAACATGCATGATAACTCTTATAATATATCTGACAAAGTCATGCAAGCTTCCTGGAGCACTTTGATGTGGTTAGTTCTTGGTGAGATTTTTTGTTATAATAGCACTGTATTTTAAACTTTGTCTTCTTCCTACAGATACTTCCCCATCAGAAGCCAGCAACATGAATGCCTCAGGTAATATTGGTGTTGGTGCCCTATGTGCAATTTGTGGTGACCGAGCGACAGGGAAACATTATGGGGCATCCAGCTGTGATGGATGCAAAGGTTTCTTCAGAAGAAGTGTACGGAAAAATCACATGTACTCCTGCAGGTAGGACTATCGTTTGGAAAAGAAGGAGCATACTACACGATTTGTCCTGTTTAATTTTTCATTTATGAAATGAGAATGAAATGATAATATCAAACTACTTTAAACAGCATTTTGTTTCTTCATATGCATGTAAGTGTCTCTTGTTTGAATCCCGAAATGTAAAAAAGTGTGTGTGTGTGTGTGTGTGTGTGTGTGTGTGTGTGTGTGTGTGTGTGTGTGTGTGTGTGTCTGTGTTTTTGTATAGATACAGACACATTGATATAGACAGATAGATAGATAGATAGATAGATAGATAGATAGATAGATAGATAGATAGATAGATAGACAGATAGATAGAGAATGTGTGTCCAAGTTACACACATCTCTCTTCTTCAGTGTTTCTGTAAGGGCCAAAGCAGCACATGCCAGCAATGCCACTGGTGAACTCATAGTACAATGGACAGTATGCAATGATTAGGATAAATCTACACAGTGGCAAAAGCAAGACAAGGCAGAAGTGGCTTTGAATGCTAAAAAGGCTAAGTTCTTAACATGTCTGATAACTGTAAATAGGTAATATGGTATGACAAACAAAACAGTAGCCCCATTAGAACAGACAAGCAAATGTATTCATTTTTTGAGTGGAGCGGGACAGAATTCTCTGTCCTGGAAGGACAAGGTTTGCTACCAGTATGCTGACCACTTCTGAGATCTATTTCCCCAGTATATTACTGTCAGAGATGATAAGTCCATTTCACAAGACTGCTTTTCAGAAAATTTATAGAAAAGACAATCCAGTCCACATAAAAGCAACTAAACTGGTGCAATGTTTGCAAACGTAGTCCACTGAAATGTCAACATGCACATATCAGCAGAAAGGAAATCAAAACAACTAAGTTGGTGTTGCGTTAGTATCACCAGAGATCTGCAACATAGCTCTGTCAGCATTTTCCAAGCACCTGCTGGATATCTCTGCCAATATTCCAAAGGGATCTGCAAGGTGTGTGTACCAATATCTACTAGTCATCAACAGGATGTTGCTTTAGTACCTTTCAGATTGAAAAACTGTTTCTGTCAGCACTTCCCAGGAATCTGCAGGCTGTGTATCCCAGTGCCTTCCGGGGACCTGTAGGATGTGTCTGCAACTACCTCTACCAATGCCACCTAGATTTCTACAGGCTATGACTTCCAAGAATCTGTAGGCTGTTTGACAGTACCTCAGAGGAGTCTACAGGGTGTTTCTGGTAAGACCTCGAAGATGTCTGCAGGGGGTGCCTGCCAGTATCCCTCCAGGTATTTGCAGGGTGTACCTATCAGTATCTTTCAAGGATCTGAAAGGTGTTTCTGCCTATATCTTCCCAGTATTTTCCATTGTGACTGCCAGTATACCTCCCATGGGTTTGCAAAGTATGTCTGTCTGTAACTGTCAGGCATCTTCAGTGTGTGTCTCCAGTAACTCTCAAGAGGAAAGCAGGATGTGTCTAAGTAACACCTAGGAATCTGCTAGGTGGGCCTTCCAGTAACTCCCAGGGATCTTCAGGGCTGTGGAATCAAATGTAAGGCAGCAGCAGGCCAAGTAACATGATGAATGCAAAGAGCAGATGAGTCTGTATGGGAAAGACACAAAGACAGACAATTACACAGACACAGGTGCAGACAGCCAGAGAAGGCAGCAGGGACTAACATTGTATAATTAGGCATGCAGGTAGGCTGAGAAATGCAAAGAAAAGATCAAGCAGGCCCAGGAATCAGATATTATCTGTACATATCTAATATGACAAATCTTGGACTGAAGGAACCTAACTGTTAAATTACTCCAGAAACACTACCAAATTATGTACTGTGACACAGCACTGTGAATGTACCAACACAGATATATAATAAAACACAAAGGCATATATATGTAAGTAATTCAGTGAAAGCCTTGTACATTTAAATAAACATATAGTGAACCATTATGATGAATTTACAAAGACATCATATATTGTTTTGCCATAGTTAAGCTAACCATATGAAATACTGCAACAGCTGATATATTGTATGACTGCTAGGAAGGTTAACTTACAAGCACGCGCACGCACACACACACACACACACGCACACACACACACACACACACACACACACACACACACACACACACACACACATGCTGCTGACAGTCACTGCCAGACAAAATTTAAAACATGATAAAATATGAAGAGAAGTATTAGGTCTGATTTAGACATTTGCCATTTCATGTTTCTGTCACTACAAACTTACCATCAAAAGTCTTTTAGCCATCAGGGTACTGAAATGGGATGGTATTAGTATAGTCGTTGTCCTAACCAGCAAGACTCATTTACATTTTACGATGTCTGTAAATAGTACCAGCTGGGCAGTGCCAATAGGAGAGCACCTACTTTTTCATTTCATAATTTGCAATTTTGCCTTATAAATAAGCTAAACATATTTTAACAAAAATAAAATGCCTCTTTTAATCCTATCCAGCTCAGCTCATTTGAAAATGTAGTTCAAAATTAAATATGTCAGCATATGCCTGTAATGAGACATTGCCATTTTGCATATTTTTACACTTTGTGTGTACCTCAATTTCTTTCTCAGTAGGATTAAGTCTCTTTAATGAGCCTCTGATGATGGAATCATTGCTCATTTCCACAGTGCTAGTTGGCCCTTTTTACTTGAGTCATAGGTTTGTGTGATGCATGTGCTGATACAGTGAATACACTAAATAGTGCTAAATACTGTTAATTAAGTTCATACATTAATACTAGGCAACCAGTCAATCAGTCATCAGACCATTAACAGCCAAGCCAGAACATCCAATATCAAGAGTTACCTCCTCCCTAAAGGAAGTAACACAAGATGGGCGAATGAGAATTTGTGAGTGTCCATCCGATTGCCTAGTTTAGTCTTGAGTGTTGCTACGGTATTTGCTTAATGTACAAGGGTAGTTAATTCCATAGGTGGGGAATATGTCGGAATAGGTGCACCTTTCATGCATACAAAATACCCAGAAACAGGCCGAGTAAGGGTGGGTTGGGAGATTTACATGTTTCCCCTGTCCATGAGGAACAGAGGTGCTAAACTGGGGGTGAATTTGTGATTACCATCCATTCATCCAAATTAAGTTTCAATACAATAATTGCTTTGCTTTATGTGGTGTAGAAGACGGTTCCACAGAATGGTATTCCCTGTGATACATACCTGCTCCTCCAAAATGTTCTATTTTATTTTTTTGCAAAAGAGATTGAGATCCCATGAGCACGTGTTTATGATACAATTGGACTTGTTAATGTCTAATATGTCTGACAGAACAGGCTCTTTTGAAATTCTACATGCGAGGCACAGTTTGCCTCTCAATAGCCTGCATGATACTAAGAAGAGGGACCAGATTTTGAAACAGTCTGCACAGTTTTTACAATTTAGACACTTGATTTTTTTAGTGAGAAAGCATTGTTGTCATTCTAATTGTGACAAGTGTTTGGATAGGTACATACTAAAAAGTGGCATTACACTCAATCCTCAGCCTAATGAGTGCTTAGTACAGTGGAGCAAACAGGTAAATACTGAAAGTGGCATTATACTCAATGTTTGGCCTAATGAGTGTCATGTACAGTAGAAAGATAACAACCCTAGATCTAGATGCAATACTTTTAGATGCAGCCTGTGCATTGAAAAAGGACTTCCTTACAATGGCAGATATATGATGGTTAAAGGGCAGTTCATTGTCAACAAGTATTCCCACATCCCTAACTACTTCATCAACTTGCAGAGGTGAGTTGTCAGTGTGATTGCAACAAGGGGAGTCATACTTGCTGAAGGATACAATTGTACACTTCTTATCATTTAGTTTTGATCCATGGTATTGACACCATATGTTCAGGATTGGTCCTCTTGGAGGATCTTGGTGTCCTCTGGGCAGTTTATGATGTCACAAATTCAGTACACTCATTCACTTCACACTGACGTGGTGTGCACAGATACCAAAAGTAAATCCCAAGCCTAATCCAGCACCAAGGCAAGAAAATCAATCCATGTATGCAAGATTCTACTTTATTAGGATAAGGTGACTTAAAAAAGACACAAACCGGTTTCAGCAGACACTCCCACCTTCTTCAGTGTGATATAAAATTTTCAGCCCAAAACAAGCATTAAAAAAAAACTGTCATAAATACATCATCACCAACATGAAAGATTATGCATATTCTTAAAGGTACATAACCAAATATAAAATATATAAATGAAGCAACTAAAAATACCTGTTGCAAAATTTGATACATACTAAAGATGATCACTTTAAGCTGGGTGGATATATAAAGTCCCCAAAGTGACTGTCCATTTTTGTTCACATTTAGATGAAGTGTTCTGCAATCCCTAACTTATTTTGGGTATTAAAGAACAAATGCTAAATGCACAAAAACAAAAACTGGGACCCAGAATGTTTTAAAATATGTTTATACAATGCATTATATGTGTTCTTATAATGTATGTCACTCAGATGTTCTAAAATCCTTGTTTTAAAAGGTTGAGAAGCCTTTTCCACAGAAAACACAGAATAACAGCATGTGACAAGACAAACCACCCACTCTCTCCTGTAAGTAATTATTTGAGACATTTGAAAGACCTGGGAAGTATTACTTCAAGTAACTGGTTTAGATTTATGAATAATCATACCGATAGCATATATAGCACAAGGTACCATTCCCACTGGTCTCAACTCAAGTAAGCAATATTTGCATGAGTAAAGGTTTGGGGCACATTTTAAAATATCTTAATGACTGTTCCACTGTTTTACCTTTCCTATGATTCTGTGTTGGTGAAGATGAAATAAAATTGGAAAGGAATAAATCACTTTGTAAAATAGACCAATGGTCAGAAATTGTTTGTTTCACCCTATCAAAATTACCAACATAAATGGTAGAAGTTCTATATGTGATATAACATTACAAACAGAATCATACTCTTTAGTCTTATATTGAAGTAAATTGTTTCTCTTCAAATTCTGTGACCAATTTTTTACAATCCAAAACTGTCAATTTAGTATATCCCCTATGTATAAATCGCTGTCATAACTCTTCAGCCTGCTGTTCAAAGTCAGGTTGACTACAACATATTCTACTCAACCTCATAAACTGAGATTTGGAAATATTCTTCAGAATATGTTTAGGGGTAACAAGTGATGACTTGTAACAAAAGTATTTCTTGTGTGGGGTTTCATATACTGAGGGGCAGAAACAGATCCATCCAAATTCTTCTGTGCCATCACATCTAGACAGGCAATATTTTTTAAATCATAGCTAAATGTAAACTGGATTAGACATGTATTCTCATTCAATCACATAACAAATTCCTGAAGACCTAACAAATCAGATTTCCACATGCATCAACCGTCGTCAGGGTAATGATGCTAAATGTCCAGGGCATACAAAAAACGGTTATGAGAACCATTATAAACCAAATGGTGTTCCAAGTATCCCATAAAAAAACTGGCAGAAATGGGGCAAAAGACGCCTCTGTAGCTGTCCCCAACAATTATAAATAGCAATCATTACCAAAGTTAAAAACATTCATACATTCATAGTCAAACTCATCTCAATTAATGGTAATAAAAATTGGTTAAACTCATGGCTATATACATTCACAGCAGATAATCAAAAACTGATGGCTTCTAAACCAGCCCAGTAGGGAATAATTATTGTTATCTAACTATATAGTGGTGCATCACAGTAATGCTCAGTCAGTACAGTACACCAGAGACTCAAAGACCCAGTGAAAGATATTGTACTAAAAAAAAAATGTAGTGCAATTTATTTCACCTTTGCTAATACACATATGATCTAGACATAAAGGTAGTACAGGATTTTTACAATTGACTGATGAGGTTTGTTTTTGGAACAAGATTGTTGTTTTCTGTACACTTGTTACAGATTGTGCCAAATAAACAGTAGCAGCCAGCTGGGTGTTTGAATCACTGGTATAATGCACTGGCTCAGCATTTTTGCAATGAAGCATTATATAGTTAGATAATTATTATACAGTAAGGGATGTAAAAGCTTCATAGCAAACAGTACAAATGTTTTTTTCTATGTCACAACGTTGTTATTTCCTTATAACATCCAGCGGCATGAGACATGAATTCACAGAGCAACAAACACTCAGAAACAGTGATTAAAAATCCAGTAAAACACATAATTAAAAATTCTGACAAAACATATGCTCCACACACCATAAAGTGTCACTGAAATAGCCACAGTTTTCTTACAAAAATTTCAGATGTCCCTAGCAGGCATTTACCTTAACTATCCATCTGTAACTATTATTATCTATACTACCTACTGCACCCGCTCATCTGCCCAGATTTTCACAGAAAGTCCAGATTTTTGTTTCATATTTTTGGTTTAAGGCTTTGGTCATTCCATCCATCCCTGGGAAGGTGTCAGTTTAAACTTGACTGCAGATACATCATTTTGAGTAAGGTCCAGTACTACTCAGCAATTCACAGCAGCCTGGCCAAGAATGGCATGTAATCCAACAATGCACTGAGGGTGATGTATGAGCAAATACTTGCAGCAGTTCAGCGTAGCCAGCTAATGCACCATTCTGTCTAAACAACTTGGAAAAGTCTCTTAGAGGCATCAAAAATCTATTCCTGTAGCATGATAGCCACTGTCACAGTTTTTTGCCTCTCCCTCCTGGTTCATAGGTTAATAGGTGTATACTAGGCTAATGACCACTAGAGCCCTTATAAGCCCTGCTATGCAACTCAAATGTGACCCACTAATTTGATTTATATAGGAAGTGATTTACTGACTGCCTCTGCCCATCAAAAAAGTACAGTTTTGTACCTACCATAAATGTAGATGTTCGAAGATCCACATTGCTGCAGTCCTTACACTTGGGTAGTCCGCTGTCCTCGGTCGGCCCGAATATCAAAGTATTAGGCTGACGTCGGTCATGGCGCTTAAGACTGACATCAGGACGTCAGGGTACAAATGCGCATGACCGACGTCATATCCTCAGTCTTTTCTTGCCCCAGATGTCAGAAGACCCTAAACAGAAAGGTCAAAACCAAAAGACAGCCAAAAACAACCAACCACCCTTGTACTAACCCAATGTACAATATATACAATATTCACAAAATGTACAACCCACACCACACAACCACCTCTAACTACAGAGGGGAAGGAGGGAGGGTAAATTGGACTGCAGCAATGTGGATCTTCGAACATCTACATTTATGGTAGGTACAAAACTATACTATGTTCTTCATCTCACATTGCTGCAGTCCTTACACTTGGGTAGAATCCCAAAGCAGAGATAAGGGAGGATGGCAAACCTATAAAGCAGTAGGAGCTGCCAAAATGCCCTGTAAAATTGCAGTGGCAAAACCAGCCCTCGATTTAGAGTAAAGTGGAAGGTGATAATGCTTAGAGAAAGTATGCACTGAACTCCAAGTAGCTGCCTCCAAAATATCTTTAGTTGCCACCCCCCTTAAAAAAGCTGTAGAAGTGGCAGTAGCCCTAGTGGAATGAGGCCTAATCCCAGCTGGAATCGCCTTACCATGATGGGAATAACAGAAAGCAATACAAAACCCAATCCACTTAGAAATAGTTTGTTTTGACACAGGCTTGCCCTGAGAACCCAAAGCAAAAGAAACAAACAACTGCTGAGACTGCCTGAACCCTTTAGTTCTGCTCAAATAATATCGCAACTGCCTGTGTATATCCAAAGTGTGCAAAATCTTCTCCCCTTTATTTTGGGGGTTTGCATAAAAAGTAGGCAAATGAATAGCTTGGTTTAAAGCCACACTAGAAACCACTTTAGGCATAAAGGAAGGATTAGTACGCAAAGATACCCTATCCTTATGGAAAATTAAGAAAGGCTCAACTGCCATAAGGGCCTGTAATTCAGAAACCCTTCTCGCAGAGGTAATGGCTAACAAAAAAGCAGTCTTCCATGATAAATATTTCAAGTCAGCAGTAGCTGCAGGCTCAAAAGGTTGTAGAGTGAGTTTCTCCAACACAAAATTGAGATCCCAAGCAGGAGTAGGAGCTCTCCGTGGGGGTCTTATATTCTTTGCCCCTCTAAGGAATTGCTTAAACAAAGGATGAGAAAACAATGGCGGGTCACAGTCATAGTGAGCAGAAATTGCTGCAGCATGAACCTTAATAGAAGAGAAGGACAAACCTTTGTCCAGTAACTCAGTAAGATATCGAAGAGCCACACTTAAATTAGGCTTAGAAACATCAAGTGCCTTTGCTGCATTCCAAAATAAAAATCTCTTCCATTTATCTGCGTACACTTTCCTTGTACTAGGCCTTCTGGCTTCCAAAATAACATTCAAAACTTGCTGTGGAAGCTGAGACCCTCCAGGGTTTAAAACAGAATATGCCAGGCTGTCAGGTGAAGAGAGTGAAGTTTGACATTGAGTAAATGACTGTTCTCCTGAGACAGCAGGTGTGGAATCGAAGGCAAAGGCCATGGAGGCTCCCGTACCAGACTTCTCAGTAGTGGGTACCAGTGCTGTCGAGGCCAATCTGGAGCTATTAAAATCATCTTTGGCTTGTCCTGTCTGACCTTCAGAAGTACCTTTGGGAAGAGAGGCAGAGGTGGAAAGGCATACACATGAAGATTGCTCCAATTGAAAGAAAGAGCATCCACTTTCCAAGCTGTGGGATGAAACCTTTTTGTGCAAAACTTTGGCAGCTGGTATTTTAGTGGAGAAGCGAACAGATCTATGTCTGGAGTTCCCCATGACACTGTCAATTTCTGAAATACATGAGGATCCAATTTCCACTCGTGGGGATCCATAATTTGTCTGCTCAACACATCTGCTAAGGAGTTCTGTGCTCCCGGCAGAAACCTTGCCTGAAGACGTAGCTGTAAACTGAGAGCAGTCTCCCACAAAATCATTGCTTGTCTGCATAGAGGATAAGAATGTGTTCCCCCTTGCTTGTTGATGTACCACATGACAGTTGTGTTGTCTGTTAGAATCAACACCTGCCCTGGAAGAAGTAAATCCTTGAAAGCTATTAATGCAAATTGGACTGCTAACATCTCCTTCAAGTTGATATGTAGATGTAGAAGTCTGGCAGGCCACGTGTCTTGTATCCACTTTCCATTTAGATGAGCTCCCCAAGCTTTGTCTGAGGCATCTGTCATTAGAATCTGACTCGCCTCTGGCCGGGTCACAGAGAGTCCCTTGTTTAGGTGACATTCCTGAGCCCACCACAAAAATTCCTTTTGAATGCAAGGTATTATCTGAATGACAGTGTCCATATCTTGGCAGTGCTGTGTCCATACATTTTGAGATACCATTGTAGCTTCCTCATATGCAGTTTGGCATTGGGAAGCACCAGAATACAAGATGCCATGAACCCCAAGGCTTGAAGGACTGTCCTTGCAGTCAGCCTGGACTGATGAGACAATTGATGGAAGTAAAGAGAAAGATTCTTTTGATTGTCCGGGGTCAAAAAGGCCATCTGGGATGCTGTATTCAGTCTCACACCCAGAAAGCACATGTCCTGAGAGGGTACTAGACTGGACTTTATTTCGTTCACAGAATACCCCAGGCATCTTAGCACTGCTATCACATAGTGTAAATGATGAAGAAGTTCGTCCTTTCCTTGAGCCAGAATCAGGCAATCGTCCAAATAAGGATAGATCTGTATACCTTTTAGCCTGAAGAAAGCTATCACTGGAGCCAGAACCTTCGTGAACACTCTGGGCGCAGTAGATAAGCCAAAGGGCAATGCAGAGAACTGATAATGAGAAGTCCCAGCCCGAAAACGCAGATACTTCCTGCAACTTAGCCTGATAGGAACATGAAGGTAAGCCTCCTTGAGATCCAGAGTCACCATCCAGTGATCTTTGCCCAGCAGAGGTAAAAGCTGTTGTAACGTCAACATTTTGAACTTGGGAATGTCCAGATAAGTGTTGAGGATAGATAAATCCAAAATTGGTCTCCACGTGTTCCCCTTCTTTGGTACTAGGAACAGGCGAGAATAAAATCCTAGGCCCACTTCTGGCAGAGGGACCGGTTGCACAGCCCCTATTTGGAGCAGCAGAGAAATTTGTTTGTGAGCCTCTAGTCTTTGCTGAGGAGGAACGTCCGGCATGCCTTTGAAAGGAGGCAAGGTATGGAAATAAAACCTGTAACCTTGGTGTATGATATCCAATACCCATCCGTCTTGGGTAATCAAATTCCAATTTTCCTTGAAAAGTGCCAACCTTCCTCCCAAAGGTGCTGCCAGGCAAGAAGGATCTGGCAGCTGAAAAGGTAGGTCATTGGGCCTGTTTACGAAAGGACTGGCCCCTGCCCTCACCTGAAGATTGTGCAGGAGAACTCCCTGTTCTAGGTCTGAAGGAGCTCTGAGCTCTGCCCCTACCACGTCTAGATCTACCCCTAGACTGTGAATCATAAGAAGGGTACGTCCACCCCTTAGCAGGCCAATTCCTACTAAACTTCGGAGGCTGGACTTGCAAAAAATCTTTAACAGTCTGCATAGACTTAGCCTTGTCTTCCATTTTCTTTAAGACTGACTCCACAGGTGAACCAAACAACACATCAGACTGTAAAGGAGCATCCAAAATCCTAGCCTTAACATGTTCAGACAAATTCTGATCCCTCAGCCAGGCGTGCCTGCGAAGAACTGACCCAGTGGCAGCCACCCTAGACGAGGCCTGTACAGCATCAAAACCACATTGTAAAAAATGCTTACCCACCTGTTCAGAGACATGTACCAAATCTTGTAGTTCCTTACACTCAATGCCTTCCGCCAGAGCATCAACCTTAGATTTCAGTTGAGAAAGAAGATAGTTTTGAAATTTCAACATGTGAAACTGGCAATTCAAAGCCCTCATAGCTAAGGTGGAAGAAGTATAGACTTTCTTTCCCCATCTATCCAAAGCTCTGGCCTCTTTATCTGGAGGAACCGGATTTTTTACAACAGAGGCCTTGACACCCTTAGGTCCCTGACTAACAGTTTCTGGGTCCGCCCTAGGACTCTTATAAAGGTATTTATGAGCCTCGGGCACCCTATAATACCTATCCGGTTTAACAGGAGCAGGAGGCAAAGAATCAGGATTAAGTGAAGCCTCCGCAAACACATCCTCCACAACATCCAGAACAGGAGGTATAGCCAAAGGCCTATGCTGGGGTAAAAGCAGAAATTCCCTAAGCCTTTTCCTGGAATCAGAGAAGTCCTGACCTTCCCACTTAAAATGTTCCCTCATGGAATGAAGAGTCTCTGAAAAAGAAAAATCCTCTGGAGGAGAAGCAGAAGGAGTGGAATCATCCGCATCAGAATCAGAATAAGGAGAGTACTCCTGCGAGTCTTCAGCCGAAGACTCTGAAACATCTGAAGCCTGCTCAAAACTCCCCAACTCTGGTTCCACCCTAGGCCTCTTATCTGGAGGGGGCAAAGAACCTCTAATCAAAGTAATTAAATCTTCTGCCATTTTAAGCATGTGCTTCTTGGGCACAGATCCTGAAGAACTAGGAGTGACCCCAACAGAAGCTAAACCTGGCCTGCCCCTGGGAGAAGCCTTAGAAACAGAAGGAGAGGGCCTAACCACCCTAGGAAGGGAGGGGAGTACAGTAACCTGAGAAGCCCCTTCAGCCTGACCTGCCTCCTGAGAGGCCACATCCTGCAATAACAAAGTCTCCCCCTGGGACTCCAAAGAAGCCATCCAGCGGAACCACCGGTTCCACTGACGCCTCTACAGAACCGGCGTCCGGGACGGACGACTCTTCTAGCCTGGGCTTAGCTGCCTTGTCCTTGTGCTTCTTTGAAGAAGCGGGCGTCGGAGCATCCGACGGCATCTTATAATTGCACCGCTTCCCAAAGACCAACCTGGCACAATCTAACCTTCGCTTAATAGTGCGCTTATTGAACCTAGCACAAAAGCGACACCCAACAACGTCATGCTCAGGCCCCAAACAAGGAATACACAAAGTATGATAATCTCTATGCGGTATCTGTTTCCCACAAGAAATACAGTTATTCACTTTTTCTGACATCCGGTAAACCACTGAGGCAAGAAAAAACTAAAATATTCCCCAACGGGGTACTTAGCCAACTTTGACTCGGTCTGAAACTCCGAATTCGAAAAATTTCAGAACGCCGAACGGCACTTGCAACGCTGCTTCTGCATCGGACCATGCAGCAAAAAAGACTGAGGATATGACGTCGGTCATGCGCATTTGTACCCTGATGTCCTGATGTCAGTCTTAAGCGCCATGACCGACGTCAGCCTAATACTTTGATATCCGGGCCGACCGAGGACAGCGGACTACCCAAGTGTAAGGACTGCAGCAATGTGAGATGAAGAACATCACAGGCACTGGACCAGAGGTGAATTTCCGATTACTGATCCATTTGTCCAAGTTGCGCTTAAATAAGGATAGGGAGGAACTCTGCTTCAAATGAATGGGGAGCTGTTCCAGGGAGTGGGAATTCTCTGAGAAACATGTCTGTCTCTCCAACATGTCATATTTGTATCACAAGAAAAATGTGTGTCTTTTAATGTAGCAGTTCAGATGTTGTTTGTTTTGTGGATGTACAAAAGGGTCATTAAAACAAGAACCAGGACATCTTGTACGCCAAGCAAAGATCACCTCTCAGAAGTCTGTAAGATACTGAGTAAAGAGACAGCACTTTAAGGTGATCAATGTAGGACATTGTGTTTAGTCCCTGTATTCTTTTTGTAAGGAACCTTTGTGGATGTTTCAGTTGCTGTATGTGTCTGGTCAAGTGCATACAAAAGGGGGTATTGTACTTTACGACAGGCCTTATGAGGGCCAAGTACAGTGGTATGATGACTTCTCTGGACCTATATGTCATACCCTTCCTTATAAATTGAGCAGCATAGAAGGATTTTCTTACTACCTTGGATACATGCTGGTTGAAGGCTAGGTTATTGTCTACATGAGTTCCCAGATCCCTGACTAATGAGTCAAATTTAAGGGCATTTTATTGATGATGTAGTTACCCGGGACGGCCGACTTCCCAACAGGTACTATAATGCATTTCTTGGTACTGAGTTTTAAGCCATGGCTTTGGCACCACATGTTTGCCTTCTTTGCATAGAAGGATTTGCTTACTACCTTGGATACATGCTGGTTAAAGGCTAGGTTACTGTCTACATGAGTTCCCAGATCCCTGAGTCAAATTTAAGGGCATTTTATTGATGACGTAGTTACCCAGGGTGGCCGACTTCCCAACAGGTACTGTAATGCATTTCTTGGTACTGAGTTTTAAGCCATGGCTTTGGCACCACATGTTTGCCTGTGTTAGATCTTCCTTGAGGGTGCTGTCATCTTGGGAGGATTCAGTGACTGCTCCCAGTCTGCAATCATCTGCAAACTTGGTTAGCCAAAGGCATTTGACTTCGGCTTTGACATCTGAGAAGTACATGCCAAAGAGGTGTAGGTCTAGCACAGAGCCCTGAGGAACTCCACTGGTGACTGGGCTCTTTGAGAAGGTGACCTCACCAATTCTAACCTCCTGGGTCCTATCAGTGAAATATCCAGCATGTTATAAAGTGGCACATACCTATTTCATAAGTTTGTTGACAATGCCTGAGGGGGGTATTGTATCAAATGATTTAGTCAGATCTAGAGAGACAGTATGCACAGTTTTCCCAACATCCATTGCCTTTGTGACTTTTTCAAAGAAGTCCACTAGATTCAGTAGTTATGACCTTCCTTTGACAAAGCCAAACTGGGCGGGATCTGGTGTCTTGTATGTCCTTGTTTATAATTTCCATGATAATTCTTTCCATGGCTTTGCAAGTAAGAATAGTCAGACTAATGGATCTATAGTTTCCAGGATCTGTTGAATGTCCTCCCTTATGATTGGGGATGACTGTCTAAGTCTTCCATTCACAAAGTCAGTTTTAAGACTATACTTAAATAATGACTCTAGGAGTCCTGATAACTCATTTGTAAGACTGTTCAGGAGGCATCCTGAGATGTTAATGGGGCCCATTGAGGTCATGTTCTTGGCTTTAGCAAGATGAGCCAGTACATACTCGCTAGTTATAGTTAGATGGGTTATGTTTGAAGGTATTTTTAAGAGGATGGTTGGGGGGGGGGGTAAAGCTGCAACTGAATTTGTCCACTAACAGGTAGGTTCACTATATCTCCAGGCTTGGTGATTGTGTCACCATTAACCATCAGTTCAGCACACTGCTGTGTGCTGTCCCTGAGGTTTCTGACAAAGCTGAAGAAGACCTTATTGTTATCTTTCACCAGGGAGGCTATATTAACCTCAAAATTGGCTTTGCTTGAGCTAATCAACCTAGTTGGCTATTTAGTTTGATAAGAGAATTTTTATCTTTATGAGAATTACCCTTCCTGATTTTTGCCATTTCTTTTCCTTTTGTTGTATTTCCTGAGTAATTTGGTATGCCACCGGGGCAGTTTGTTTCTGGGCTAATCCTAACCCTTGGCTTACATCTGATAGGGGCAGCAGCCTCTATGCAGCCATTGACATGGTTGTACAGATTTTCTGAGAGCAATTCAGCATAAGCTGCTGTGGTCTCTGGGTTTGGAGAGGCATTGAAGTTTAACAAACCATCACTTAGGAAAAGGAAATTTGCCCTGGAATAGTTTCTGTTACTGATTTTAATGGGATTGTGGAGTTGATTTTGATTTCGAGGGAGACAGCATTATGGCCAGAACTTACCAGGGAAGACAAGACATTGGAGGGGATGCAGCATTCTCCCATATTTGAGAGCATGAGGTCCAGTATGTTGGAGCCTCTAGTGGGCATGTTCACTATTTGGCCAAAGGTGTTTCTATTTACAATGTCAGGAAATCTCTGTGCCTGTAGATATGAGACCATGTAGGATTCCTAGTCTATAGAGGGGTAATTAAAGTCTCCCTTGAGTAAGGTGTTAGGTTTGATGGTAAGTGTCTCCAGTAGATCCAAGTATGTATTGTGAGCTTCTGGGACATGGATTGTGACCTATAGCTGGCTAGGATATGGTATGGGATATTGTCCATAGTGAACTGCATGTGGAGAAACCCCAGCACAACGTTCTGTTTGACCGCCCCTGAGATATGTTTTTTACTGATGTATATTGAAACACCTCCACCTTTAGCCCTTATCTGTGCAGCTTCTGGTCTAAAAGTGTGGAAGGCACCAAAACCTTGCACTGCTGGGGTACTATCTGCCACTTTAAACTATGTCTTGGTAACTGCAGAGATCTCTATATTCCTGAGTATGAATAGGGATTGGGGGAAGTTAAGTTCCTTATTTAGGCTCCTTGCATTACAGGAAACACCTTATGGTTCAGTTGAGTTGATTTTGTTATGTTGGGAGTTTGTTAATTTGGCATTGCCTAAAAAAAGCACTTTGGGGGGTGCATAAAGTTTTAGCTAGTATTCAAAAAAACTAGAGGGGAAAGGTGCAGACCATCCTTGGCAAAGTACTGTGGTCTGTTAGGTCTGTTAACAATTTCCTCCCAAGCTGACAAATATTAGAGTCCCTTGCACCAGAAAGACAGCCAGTTGTTGAAATCAATCATTTGTTGCTCATATTGTGCCATCATCCTTGGTGATGCTAATATGCTGTTCAATGCTAGGCTTATAATAGCCTGAGACACATATTCTGAGAGCTCCACGATGTCTTTTTTCATATAGTCCAGGAGGGTACATCTTGGGTCATTTACACCTACATGGTCCATGACAGAATCATACTGATACCTGTGGTGTATTTATATGAGTGCTTGCATGCGTACTTCGGCAGATCTTGGCTCCAGATAAGGAACCAGTAGTGTGCAGCCTGGTTAGAGGGGTATCAGTATATCTTACAATAGAGTACCTTTGACAAGGGTCCTGGGACGTGTACTTGCTTCCCTTGGGGGCTTAGTGTTTGGGGTCCACTGAGAGTGATAGTATGTGTGGCATTAGGTGTTCCTTTTTATGAGTGCCTTTGGACTTGCTGAGGCATAGTTCTGATAAGTGGCGGTCTAGGCAATCTTTGTTGTTTAGAAGATTGTTGGTGTCTTCTGATGACTAGAGTAAGAAGGAGCACTTGGGCCAAATGGGGATACGGCTTGATTATCATTGATCATGTGGTAGGAAGGTGGAAAAACTCATATATAGTGTATTCCAGAACTGCAGTGTCAGTGACAGAGTAAGTTACTGCCTAAGGAATCGCAGGATTACAACAAAAGGTAACTGTGCTTAAACCAGGCACTAAATGTATGTTGTCAAATGTGAATTAACTGCTGAAAGGGATGACTAATTTTACATATTAAGTGAACTTTGTGATTACCAAATTTGCATGTTCTACAATGCATTTTACATGGAACCCTGGCATGATTTTAGTGACAAATTAGTAAAAAAATTAGGAAGGCTAATAAGTTTCTTATCTGTGATGCTCCCGGAGGAGAATATGACAGCATACATATTAGTTCTAGAAAATCTGACTGCATGCCACTGTTATAAGAAAACTAAAGCTGTTTTTTTTTAAAAAAAAATGAGATTAACTTTCTCTTGGATTTCCAAATTCAGTCTAACATTAAAATCTGCTAAGGGTACCACAGAGTCATGTACGCAGTCTATGAAAATTATTGGTTAGGCTGGCATAATGGTTACGGTGCCTGCCTTACAAACACAAGGTGCAGGGTTTGATTCTCACATGGGGTAATTTGCTAGGCTTAGAATAGCCCACAAGGGCACTTAACTGAGTAGTAATCTATGAACCTATAGATTCATTTTATACAAATTGCAGATTGTTAGACTGTGAATCACAAAACATCATTACAGATTTTATTTGTGGCACATTTTCTTTTTTATTTACAATTACAGTATTTAAGACTAGACCATGAATGCATTGTAGAATCAAAGCTGTTATTTTTGTGAAATCCACCACAGTTGTTTGACCTACTCTTCACTGTTCTGTATCTTAGTAAAATCTAACCATTAATCTGCATTTTTATGCAATTTTACAATTATTTTGGCATAAGAAACAAGTCTTACAACTCAGAAAACTGCATGTTTCTCATCACTGAGAAAAAAAAAAGTTGATACTGTGTTTATTATCTCAGTCATACAGCTACACAACGTATGTTCCATATCCAGTTCATGCTGACAAGAGTTGTTGTTAAATGTCTCCTATTTTCCAGGTTTAGCAGGCAGTGTATTGTAGACAAAGATAAAAGAAACCAGTGTCGGTACTGCAGATTAAAGAAATGTTTTAGAGCGGGCATGAAAAAAGAAGGTAAGAAGTTAAATTTCCTTAGCCACATCCGTTTGGCTATTTTGATTTCCACTTTGATGTTATTTAGCCTTTGTCTGCATATAAAATACTAAGTATGTTTAAAATATTAAGAGCAGAGAATATGAAAAGCTCCTGTAAATGACACAGCATAGTGATAAGGTAAGGGCACATTCCGCTGATATATTCTATTGCAGATTTTGGATAACTGAAATGCTGCCAAATATTATATGTAAATGTCATAACTGTTAACAGTAAATATTTCTGAAAACAGAATGTCAACAAAATATGTTAGGCATGCATCTACATGCCTTTCTGTCTGTCTCTCTGTATCTCTCTGTCTTTTTGTCTAGGCTTCTTCTGTTATTTGTTTGGTTATATGTTTCTTACTTTAGAACCACCGTGAATGGATCAGGTCATGTTTGATCTGGCAGATGTGCCAAAACAAATCATTCTCTGAATTCTGGAAACAGCATGTTTAGATTTCAGAGCTTCTAAATTCAAATGTTATTGTGTATTTCAAAAGATTTGATTATTATGAAGTTTTACCGTGGGCATGAGCTGACTACTTTGACTTTGAAGTAATTATCCCCTTAGCATCTCTTCTGACATTCACATTCTTTAAAAAATTAAATGTAGTTTATTTACTATACTTGAGAAACTTGTCAGGTCCAATTGGGCAGGGCAGTTTTATAGATTATACGTAGAAAGAAAATGCCCATTACAATGTAGGTGAAAGACAGAACCCCATTCATTTAACAACATTCAGAACAGAGTTCAAAATACAAAAACACAACAACACAACCACTAGTAAAAGGACATTTATCTATGAAAACTGGGGTTCCAGATGTTACCAGAGGAGCAAAGCTGTAGAACAGTTACACTTAGATAAGTCTAATACAGTGAAGCATAGTGAAGAACGGGCTATGCTGTCTGAAGATAGGAGATGTTAAAATGGATTGCTTGGGGGATTTTGATTGCAAGGAATCTTATACCCTAACACATTATATAAAATAGGAAAGATAATTACTTTGTTATGATAAACAAGTATGGCTGCCTTTAGTACAGCCAGAAATAAAATGTTCCATTCATTTGATCAACAAACTAGATTGTAAAAACCAATATGGCTGACTATTCAGTTTGTCCAGCCATTCTGACTGAGATCGCAGTGCAGTGGGATCAGAGAATGTGCCTTTTTCCTAGTGCAGTGTGATCTCAGAGTTGGTATATATAATTAGCAGGTGGCAGCAAGGATGCAGGGGGGCTTGCCCCCTGCAAAAATTGCTTTTGTTGTCTGCAGGTGCTGTTGAGCTTCCTTTAGTTGATCAACAAACTAAATTGTTGACCAAATGATCTCAGACATATGGGTTTCGACACTGTGGTTCATCGTTCAAATGAACTAGATCCAAACTAATATACTATAGTCGATTAGTACGGCACAGTGGTTAGTGTTGCTGCCTTGTAGTATTAGGTTACCTAATCTGGTTCTTTGCTTTGGATGCCTTCTGCATGACATGCGTACATCTTACCTGAGTAATGTACATTTTTGGGTACTCTGGTTACCTACTGTCTTCCGAAGACATATCATAAGGGAACTGATGATCCTCTAAAGTGTCTGTAGGTGTGCACACTGTGTGACACTGAGTGCATGTATGCATCCTGTGATGGACCAGTGCCCTGATCAGGATGACTTTCTGTGCCTTATGCCCACTGACCGTCAGGATAGGCTCTGTCTCCTTCCCCTAATACACTAGATTAAGTTGGCAACTGGAGAATGAATGAATAAACAAATACAATGAGAAGAGAATGAACATACAAAGTATCCTTTTAACAAGCATAGAGAATGATACTTTATATCAACTGAGACTAACAAAATTTAAGAAGCTGGGAACCAATGTAGTAATTAGAAGCTAATCCCAAGTTAATTACACACAGGAACCAAATCATGTTGTGTATTACTCATATCAAAGAGTATCACTTAAGATGGAAATATATGAAAAAACATAGACTTTGTTTCATAAATGTTTATGCAAAGTCTATAGGCCAAAAACTAATACTGCAGAGTGTTGAAACTGGCCATCATTAGCAACATGCACCTCTGAGAAATGGGATAACCAACAAAGTCAGCAGGAGCTCCTGCATAAATGTTAACCTAGTATATTAGCAAACCGTTTAATGCCAATCCCTATCCCTATCCTAGTGTTGTCCCTTCCTTATGTGCCATCATTCATTCCTTTTTCATTGTCCAACTGTCCTCATCACTATCCGTCCAGCTTCTGTATGTATATGCCCATCCACAGCCCTCACAGTCCTCTGTATGTGTAGCATCTTTGTTTGTCACACTCTGTGTTTTATGTTTGTCCATATGCATCTCCCACATGCCCTTCATACTCTACCTCATGTGTAACCTATCTTCACTCTATCCTCCACCATTCATTTTTGCTTCACTCAAAAAAAAGAAAAAAATACCCTGCCTTCTTTCCCACCTTTCACACCTTATGGTCAGCACTGTGTGTTCCTTTCTAATTGATGTTTCCCCCTTTGCTACTTTCCTGTACAGTTGGACTTTTGATATACAGACTCAAAGAGGTCTATCTGATGGCCACTGTGCCATTCTGCTACCTTTGTTGTCCCAGACAAGCGTAACATATAACCATGCAGTGCAGCACTGCATGCATGAGTGTCTGTCTAATAACACACCTGATTAGCTGTGCAGCTTATTGCAAAATAGCCCCTCATACAATAGCACTATGCACCTGCGCAAAGTTTAGCTATCAATCACAGCTATTATCAGGCTTCACTCCTAGAAAACAGATATTTTCAAAACTGTTTAAAATGCTCATAATTTAAGAAACAGGAATAAAAACAAGCAAACATATCAAACAAATAACAAAAAAGGCTTACAAGCTGGTGTTGAATGTACTGCACAATTTGTGCCCAGTTTATGCTCAAAAATACTTTTGGTTATGGCTAATTTATTTATTTTGTTTTCTTTTAGCCTAACAAATATTCATACCATAAGTCCCATAAGGGTGTCTTATGTGATTTATAATCTCCTAGTAGGGGCCTTCTGAATTTGACTTTTCTCTGTCATCCAGTCAGCTTCTTCTCTAATAGAAGGTTGTCCAGACATGAAAGCAGAAATGGCAAATAAACAAACAACAAAAAGGGAAAAGAAAAACAGACTTTAATACATGGGATATAATATGCACTGAAATGGACTGAACTTTTCTTTGCTTTGCCACTCCCTTTAACTCTCACTTTATCAATGCCATTCTAAACCTATTCAAAGACTTCTCTCCAAGAATTAACCCAAACTGGAATAATCTACCAACCCCTTCAAATTTCACTCAAGATAACCCCAGTTTTCTTTCTTCACATATCAGTGAAACATCTACCTATGCCCTTTCTACTCCTTTAATCTTTATGCAACCAGTATCAATCTCGCTTGTGTTTTAACCTCTAAACAAACTAAGGCTCTGCTCACTCTCTGTGGACAATCAACTATCTGAATATCTACAACTTGCAGCCAAAGATATTGCCTGCCCTATCAGTGTACTTATTAACCGTTCCATCTCAGAGTCTTATGTCCCCCAACTCTGGAAAAAATCCATCATTACTCAACTACATAAAGGTAGAGATACCTATGATCTCTCCAACTATCGTACAATTTCTGTACTTGCACCACTATCAAAACCCTTAGAAAAGTGCATACATGCTCAACTTCTGAAGCATCTCTCTGATAACGACCTCCTTGCATCTACCCAACATGGATTTTGTCCTGCACATAGCACTACTACAGCCCTACTCTAATTTACAGATTCTGTGAATAAAGCCCTGGATGTTGGACTATTTACCTCAGTCATCCTATTAGACCTATCTATGGCTTTCGACACAGTATCACACTCTAAGCTGCTGCAACAATCAGAAAAATTAGGATGATCCCCAAATTCCCTAACATGGCTCTCTAGCTACCTAAAGAAACAGAAAACAATCAGAATACCTGCTCAAAAATACAGGAGTTCCCCAAGGATCTATTTTAGGACCACTGCTTTTCAATATTTTCATTAATAATCTTTAGAAAGCATCCCAACAAAATACACTCATCCAATACGCCAATGATTCCACTATCAACTTCTCTTCCAGCAATCTCTCCGACCTCCAAAAGATAACACAAAATGCCTTTACATCCATTCAGATCTGGTTAAATGATTCACCACTGTTACTGAATCCCAAAAAATCTAAGTTCTTGCAATTCTCATCAAAGCCTCCAAATTCAGACTTCAAAATTTTCTCACAAAACAACAAAGAAATTGAACTGGAAAATTATTAGGTGTAACTATTGATGACAAATTCACCTTTGAGCAGCATATTCTCAATACAATAAAAAAAAAAAACATTTCAAGTTTGGGAAACTTTACCATCATAAGTATATGGACAAGCCAACTAAAATAAAACTTGCAAATTTTCACCAACCTTCACACATCTCTCAGCAACAAACTGCAGTCTTGCTATTATAAAATAACAAAGTTTGCCTCTGGGATGTCAAACCACTCACACCACTGTCAAGCCATTTCTGAAAGGAATTGACTTGAATTCCCCCACTACCTACATTACACCCAACTAACTCTTGCCCATAAACTAATACTCAGACCTAATAACCGCCCAGTATTCCATTCTATCCTACAATCACACATCCCAACCCGTAATCTTTGGTGTACTAACAAGTGCCAATTAAGAATAACCAATCGCAAACAAAAGAGCTGGTCAAAGCCTATACTCTCACAGTATTGCTAAACTTTGGAACACTCTGCCTTCCTACATCACTCAACTAGATTCTTTAAAATCTTTCAAATCTGCACTAAAATGTCACTACCGCAATAATCCTATCTGCTCCTGTTTAATTAAATCTAAACCACCATAAACCATATAATATACTTACCCAGTCTCTACCCTCTTCTTCCACTGTATAACTCCTCTGTATTTCAGTGTACTCCTAGACAGTGACTACACCTTCTAACAAAATAAAATCTATATCAGATGGTTTGTATTTTATATTTCACAATATTGTATTGTTCAGTACTTCATGTTTTTGTATATTTATTATACTGTATGTTTTGTACTTTCATTGTATGTCTTATAGCAGTAACCAAGTAGCTATTGTAATTTTGTCAATACCCATGTTCATTTGCTATATTATCTTTAAAAACTCTATTAAAATTTTTGTGGAGCTTTCGCCTTGGGCCTCCATTGAAAATGGGTCTCTGACCCAGTGGACTTTCCTGGTCAATAAATGTCAATGCATAAATAAAATAAATAAATTCTGATGTTCTGACATCTGCATTGGCCTACCATTCTTTATGTTAAAAACAGTTTGGAAATAAAAAAAGTTTCTGTTGATCATTCACTATACAGTAACTCATATGAAAAGCAATATTTTTCTGCACACAAACTTTACAGCAGGCTCAGAGGGCCTTATTTACTTATATATATATATATATATATATATATATATATATATATATATATATATATAAATAATTACTCTCATATACAATAAAATTCTGTTTCTTACAAATTAATATACATTTAAAATAAGAATAGATGAATCCTGCCTGGACATCCCATATTGCATTTGACAAATCTTGATGACTGTTAACTGATGTCTGTTAATATTCAATAGAAGTTGCATTAGCTGTATTCTGAGCAAACAATTAGAAAATACGGTGTCACGACTGACTAGGGCACCACCACTGATAAAGTTTGGTGCATAACCTTGAGAGCTGTTTACAACAACTGATTTTCTGTTCTACAAAGCAGTCCTCTATTTTACAATAGATCTAATTTTACATTTAGAGAATCAGTGTAAAAGTAATTCAGAGCCATCCAGTTGTGTTTAGATATGAAAAGGCAAAAGTAGAAAAAATAAAATTATGCTGCTTGAAGGTATAACAATATGTAAAGCAACAATACATATGAGGTATGAGGCAAAGCCATTTGCCTACACACACACACATACACACAAACACACACACACACACACACACATATATATATATATATATATATATATATATATATATATATATATGTGTGTATATATATATATATATATATATATATATATATATATATATATATATATATATATATATATATATATATATATATATATATACACACCACACACAAACACATGGGTCTATATTACTTCACCGAAAGATGTATTCCGCAAATACATCTTCATCGATCACTAGCTGGTATATATAGCTGGGGGACACGGTCTCCCACTTGGTGGATTTGATTTAGTGCTTTGTGTGTTCTGGATGGTTGGTGGGCGAGTGTTTCCGAACTGTGGAAAAAAATTCTGTGGTTTGCTGAAGTGAATTTTGGCAGCTGGTGACCGATGAAGACGTATTTGCAAACACACACCCCACTGCAAGAAAGTATGCATATTAAAGGTTACACATACTAAGTGAATGTGTGTGTATATGCCTAGTACAAAAACAACATCTGCATGTTGGGAGTTTGGAAAAATTATGAATTATGGGAGGCATACATTTATTTACAAATAATCTGAGATTAAATGATATTGATATGTGAACACCAAATGCAAAAATTAATTATTTAATGAATCACCTTAACAAATGCCAGCATTTAAACATATGTATGTTTAAGATGGATCTGAAAGATTGGGTAGCTTTCTTTAGTATGGCTAATAAAAATAAACTTAGAAAATGGAAGGTTAAAATTCTGACCACACTTTTTTTTAACATTTATTAACTGGGTAAAACTTTTAAGCACACGTCCCTATTTTTAGGGCTGTCTGTAGAGCACTGTCTGGTTAAATAATCTACTATGTATCACACAGTAGGCAAGTTGAGACTTTAGGAATTAAATCCCAGCACCACAGGATGAAATGTATTAATTTACATCTCACAGGTTTGGATCTCTGCATTAGACTACCAAATAGTTTTGCTGTAAGGAGGTATTTACCATGTTTACTCATCTGCAGAGTTTACAAAATTTTATATATATATATATATATATATATGTGTGTGTGTGTGTGTGTGTGTGTGTGTGTGTGTGTGTGTGTATTTTTGAATACAGTAGTTCTATATGTGCAACACAGCTGTACATATCATCCTTGCTGCACAAGAAATCTGGATAAAGCCAAAAATAATGAAGGGGAGGAGACAAAAACATAATCTTGGGCAGATTTTAATTATTTCACTTAGAAATTTAGAAAGCTGCTACAGTAACACATTTTGCATTAACGTGCATTCTCTGAGTGATATGAAGTTTAAAACTGAAATGTTTGTGATTATTTACAAACTGCAGTCCTCGATAGTTTGCCAGAAAAACATAAATTTTCTGAAGAACAGAATAAAAATATGAGGTTAAAATCTGGGTGTTCTGCAAAAATCTGGACAGTTGACAGGTATGACTATTAATAGTTCAGACCTTCTTTATGGTGTGCCAAATAATTGTAGGGGTTATTATGATAAGAAGTGGTGAAAAGGCAAATGAGCCAAAGCACATTTGTTTAACAGTGATCACAAATGTAGCTACAGCAATTGTTATGACAACTATATTAGCTATTACTTAACAAAATGAACATATGGTATAAAACAAAAGGTGTACAAAAGAGTCTTTCATGAAGTTTAGATTGTCTCACAACTGATATCAGAACCATACCATGCATCCTCATATTTTTTGCATTTCCTTGTCCTGCAATTATCCCTAATGTACATTTCTAGGGGGAAGTAATGAAAGCAGTACAGGAAATGATGACTACTTCCTGCCACTGGTTTTAAGAGTTAAATCTCTTTACCACTTGTTAGTCAGTGCCACAGGAGTTGGGTTGTTATCTCAAGCCCCTGAAACCTTCATACAATTTAAGCAGCGTTCTACTAAAAATGTTTAGTTTAGTGTTGTATGCATCAAAATAGATTTAAGATGGGTAACTATTAGAAGTAAGCTTTCTCTCCAGGGGCTTCATCAGAGCAGTAAATTATTACATGTTTGAGGATGAAGTGGCCTGACTTATCTGATAGTAAGCAATCTATTTATACAAAGACCATGTACACACACACACAGACATCACTACTAATATTGGTATGAGACTTATATTCTCATGTATAAAGGAGCTGAGAGCTATGAAAAAATAACAGCTTCATTGCCAGTAACCGAAATGTCATGACTTACTGGTAAAAAACCAACCTACAAATTATGATTATTCCTCCATACTTAAATATTTATTTTGTTTTTATTTCTATTTGTTCTGATTCTGTCATCACTCTGAGTGATGTAAAAGCATCCAGTTAGGAATTATAAAAGCACAATACATTCCAGCAGGATTTACATAACTTGAATGGTAGAATCATAGCAGGATGGGGCAACATGCTTTAATGACTAACACCAGAAAATTCCAAACTCTCAATGCATCAATCACAGAGTATAAATCTGACATGAGATGGAAATGTGTGCTGGTGTGCAGAGATTGGTAATAAGCATGTTGCAGATGAGAGGCTTTCTGATTTGTATGCACAGTTGTGTGTACTACAGCACCTCTGGTTGTCCACACTACACTGTCACTTGTATGCTGAACCCATTTGTTAAGTGCAGGGTAACAGTACACTACTTCAACAGCAGGTTGTCTGTAAAATGCAGAGTGTTGAGTGCTGCCCCAATGTGCACCCTAAGCCATGTTTTTGTTTCTCTCCCAGAATCGTGCATGCATATACATGTTCAGGGAACACACCACTGATCCGCCGTGCACTCTTCACCATGCTTTTGTTTCTCTGCCCAAAATTTTGTATGCCTAAATATGTTCATAGATATGTGAGTGCTCTGCATCCTAAGCCATATATTAATTCTCTGCTCCAGCACAGTGTTTCTTGTACACGTTCAGTGTAGACAGCACTGCTCTGCTTTGCATATCCGGCATAATGTGTTACTCCACAACGCAAGTAATGGTACACTATTCAGATGTACAGTAAGCAGTTTGTTCCATTCTGTGCCCTGCAATTAATACTCACCTAGCCAGTAAGCACCTAATTTGTTACATCATTGAAAGTGCACATTGCTGTGAAGCTATGCACCTTAACATCACCCATCCCAGACCCTTCTTTGCTGATAACATGTATTGCACTGTGATACCCTGCTGTGTTTTCTATGAGGAGTCCTGCTCCTATACCTCTCAGCATCATTATCTACTGTTAGAACTTCTAATCTTTATAGATACTGTCAATAAAGCTAGCGATAACAACAAACTAGTTTCCTCCTTATTTCTAGACTTGTCTAAAGCCTTCAAAACAGTTTGTCACAACAAACTTCTACTTCAAATGCCCTCACTAGATCTATCTCAGCCCACCCTTTTATGGTTCTGAAGCTACCTGTCCAATGGGTATCAGTCATAAAATGGCACTACAACCTCTCACCATACTTCCCACTCACCAGTGGTGTACCACAAGGCTCTGTCCTTGCTCCCCTCCTCTTTAACTTTCTCAACAACACCCTCCACACATCCACACAGCAGGCCTCCCTAATACAATATGCAGATGACTCCACACTCATATGCACATCTGGCATTATGGCATATCTCAAAAAAAAATACTTAGGAAACTTTAACAACCACTGAAACAATACTTTCTAACTCACATCTCATGACCCTCCCTCCCAAAAAAAACTTTTTTTTCCCTAAAACCATCTCTCATGACAAAAAACAATATTTAAAACCCTCTCTCAATAATACAACCACTGATGTCACATCTCACCTCAATTTACTAGGGATGATAGTGGATAATAATCTTAAATTTGACCTCCATATACATAATTGCATTAACAAAATCACCAAAAACTATGGATACTTTACACAGCCAAAAACTTTCTCACCAACACAACTAGAACTACACTTGCCACTAATTACCTCCTCCCCTCATACTTTATGGAGCTCCCATCCTTATTAACCTCCAGGCATCACTAAAATCAAAACTTGAAAAATGCTATAATAAAGTGGCTAAATTTGCATCAAATGTCCCTTTCAGAACCCACCACTGTATAGCACAAAAAAGACTAAATTGGTTAGAACTACCCCATCAAGTAACATACACAGCTTCTTACCACCTATAAAATTATCCAGCATTTATCTGCTTGTCCAGCACTAAATACCATTCTACAAAACTATGTTCTCAATCAGTCATTATGATCCAATGACCAAAAACCCCTCTCTGTCCACAAACCTATCATAGGTTCATAGGAATATACCAGGCTAACGACCACCAGGGCCCTTATAAGCCTAGAGTACAACCCAACCAAATTGTGTCCCTATGTATCATGGGCATTATTAGGAGCGGGTATGTTAGGAAGTTTCTAGAGGTTATGTGGGGGTGTGGGGTATGTTAGTTTGGGCATTACTGTCTGCTTCTGTCTATCAGAGACATAGGGTCCAGACTCAGGATGAATTTCCTATTTCCCATCCATAAGTCAAGGTTATGCTTAAATGGGGTTAGGGATGGACTGTGTTCCAGAGCACGGGGATCCTCTGAGAAATATCTGTCTCACTAACATGTCATGTTTATGTCATAGGCAAAATTAAAATCCTTGGATCTAGTGGCTCTTTTGCTGTTCATTTTGTTGACATTCAAATGGTCCATCAGAGCTTGATCCGAGGATGCCCTGTATGCCAGGTATAGATCACCTCTCAGTAACATGTAGGAGACCAGTTATAGAGTTAGGGCTTTAAGGAGAGCCATACAAGATAATGTGTTTATACCCTGGATTTTCCTGGTAAGGAACCTTTATGGGCATTCGAGCTGTTGCATGTGTCTTGTCAGTTACATGCTAAAGGGGGCATTATATTCAATGATGGGTCTGATAAAGGCCAAATAAAATGGCACGATGACTTCAATTGACCTGCATTTCATGCACTTACTTATAAACTGGATGACATAGAACGGTTTTCTTATTACCTTGGTCATATGCTGGTCAAAGTCCAGATTACTGTCTACATATATTCCCAGATCCCTGACTATCAGGTCATCTCTTAGGGGTATCTTATCAATAGAGTAATTAATCTGGGTAGCAGTTTTCTCAAAAAGCACTATAATGCATTTTTTGGCATTGAGTTTTAATCTGTGACTTTGGCAGCAGTCATTTGTCTGTGTTAAACCTTCTTGTAAGATGTTTTTGTCATGGGGAAAATCTATGATAGCTCCCAGTCTACAAACCTGGTCAGACAAAACGCCCTTGATATTAACCTTAATCTCTGAGAAGTATATGCAAAATAGGAGCAGTCCCTTCATGGAGCCTTGAGGTACCCTGCTGTTGACCAATCTCTTGGTGGAAGTGGTCTCAACCATCCTGACTTCCTGGGTCCTGTCTGTGGGCCAGCTGGCAATTCAGAGAGTTATGAAGGGGTTTGTCCTCAGTTCGATGAGTTTGTCAACTATATCCTATAGCCAGGTCCAGGTATGTGGTATGCACCATTTTCCCCTCATCCGCTGCTTTGGTGACCTTCTGAAAGAAGTCCACCAGATTTAATAGGCAAGACCTTCCCTTGACAAAACCAAACTGGGTTGGGTCCAGTGTTTGAAGGTTGCCTATGTCTTTGGTGATCATTTCCATGATAATTCATTCCATAGCTTTGCATATTAGACTTATCAGACTTAATAGGTCTGTAGTTTCTGGGGTTGTTTGATGGTCCAACCTTGGAAAGTGGGATCAGCAAATCTGCTGGGCATGGTCTGTACTCATACCATGTTGCTAAGGCCTGAAACTCCTTACCTGTATCCATCAGGTCAGTACCGTCCATCCAGTCCTTTAAAACCAAACAAACTACCCATTCATGTCAAGCAAAGCTCCTCACTGGCCCTCTTTAAGAAAAATCTTGAGGACTGGCTGGGAAATAGAAAATTCACCCTGGGGATCACTTCTGCAGCACTGCTTGACAGGGACACAGGAAAATAATTTTCTTGGGTGGTGAAAGCCAGGGAACCTTTTTTGGCTAGGCTTATATAGGCCCCAGGGCCGATAGCCTAGTACCTACCTATGAACCTATGAACCTATGAAAGACTTCCTGGCCAAAAATCTGGCTCTTTTCTTTCTCAACTCCAGGATAAACTATATCCCTAAATATAAACAAGTATTTGTTCATACCTTTCACCACCTTAGTCTTCCAACTTCACCCACTCCCTTTCTTCAATCAAATTCTCTCCCCTGACATTCTTTTTAAATATGCCATTACCCTGTTTTTTTCCTCTCACTTCACACTGTAACGCCTGTTTGTATTATACTAGGTTACCTTTAATTTCTATATAAACTGGCTAAAATTTCTCTAAATATTAAATCATAAGTTGTATCTATTTTTAAATTAAAGTTACTTATTCACTGTACCAATGCATCTGTGTTGTCCATTTTCATTCTTCCTCAGCTGATGGGTCTCGGATCCAGCTCAGTCACATTTACTAGATTTTTGGATCCAACTCTGGAGCTCCTCCCTTTACCTATAAAACCACAGTCACCCTGCCATACCTCAGATTGAGTTTGCTGCCCCAAAACTAGCATAAAGAACTAGCTTCAGTCCAAGATAAAAGGAAGGCTGGTAGAAAAAACTGTGACTCAAACATAGAGCAGGGGTTCCACAACAGCCATAAGGTCACTCCAAGAAGAAAAGGGAAATGGGAAGAAGGGTAGGAAGTAGAGAAAGAATGAAAATGGACAACACAGATGCATAGTTATGGGGGGGCATAACTTTAATGTCTGATATTGTCATTTTCATTAGTTCCTCAACTGATGGGACAGAGTCTCTAGCTACGTGAACCTTGGGTGGCCTCATAGTACTGCAGAACCAAAGGCAGGTCTGCTTCTGGAAGTCAAATCCAATTTGTAATAAGCAGTGAATGTAAGAGAATTGGACCAAGTGGCTGTGGCACAAATGTCATCAGTTGAAGTCCTGGACCAGAAAGTGGATGACGTCGCAATGGACTTGGTGGTGTGTGCTTTAGGAGGTCTGGGTAAGGGCAAACCTCAGTGACCATAAACAAAGGATATGCAGTCTGTCAACCATCTGGCTAAAGTAACTTTAGAAACTGGTCTACCCAATTTATTGGGGGAGAATGAAACAAATAACTGATCTGGCTTTTTGAAATCTTTTGATCTATGGAGATAAAAGTGGAGCTGTCTATGTACATCTAAGAGATTAAGTGTGTATTCACCTTTATTAGTGAAGATGGGAAAGAAAACAAGCAAACTAAGGGCTTGATTAATATTCATCTCCAAGGCCACTTTGGGCAAAAAGGATGTATTGGACCGAAGGGTGAGTCTACCTTTGTAGAATAGCAAATATGGGGATTTCGAAGAGAGGACCTGGAGCCCGGATACTCATCTTGCAGATGTAATAGCAACTAGAAAAGCAGTTTTCTAAGATAAAAATTTTAGGTCAGATCAAGCTAATGGCTCAAATGGACTCTGAGATAAACCTTGCAGTAAAAACATTAAATCCCAAGAGTGTGTGGTAGGATCCTTCACTGGAGCCTAAGCAAAAAGGTACCTTTAAGGAAAGCCTTGCACAGTTCTGATGAAGCTAAAGAGGAAGCATTTTCACCTGATTGAAAATTAGATATTGTTGCCAATTGTACTTTGATAGTAGTGAAACTAACCCCTTCTTGAAAAACAGATGCTAAAAACTCCAGGACAGCAGGAACAGTGGTGGTGAGGGGGGTCTAATTCCCTCTTGAGAGCTCAAACACAGAATCTCTTCCATTTACTCTTGTAGATCTTCCTAGTAGAGGCCTTCTGGGACCATAGTAACATATGTTGGAGTTGGGAGGAAAGCCTGGACTGTCTAACATCAATGTATTTGGACAAGCCATGTGGTCAACTTGAAGCCTGAAATGTCACGGTGAGCCATCCCTGTGGGATGATAGAGAAGTTCTTGACTTGGGTCCAGTATCCAAGGTGGATATAGAAGGCGAGACCAAAGGAAAGGGAACCACATCTGATGAGCCCAGAAAGGGGAAATGAGAATAACTGCTCTTCAATCAAATTGCTTTCTTTAAACATTTTGGAAATTAGAGGCATCAAGGGATAAGTGCAAGGAGATCGGAGGGCCAAATGTGGACTAGAGCATCTCTCGCTGACTCCTCCAAAGGAGGGACTGGGGAAAAGAAACTGCTGCACTTGTTGTTGTGGGGAGAGGCAAACAGATTGCAGCAAGGTTGACCCCATTGATAAAAATTCCTCTCCACCATGAAATGATTGAGAGACCACTCATGAGGCATCAGAATGGACCTGCTGAATTTGTCCACTAACACACTGGATTTCCCCAGATTGTGCATTGCCTTAAGAAACCAGTTGGAGGAGATTGCCCACTGCCACACTATCATTGCCTCTCGACAAAAGGGATACAATATGTTCCCCCCCCTGTTTGTTGATGTACCAGACTACAGACATTTTATTGGTTTCAATTGCAATCATCTCAACAGGGACGGCAACCTGAAAGGGCTGCAATGCTAGGAGAACCGCTCTCATCTCCAGGACATTAATGTGCGAATTGGTGTCTTCTGGGAACCACATGCCTTGGACCATCTTTCCCAAGAAATGTTCCCCCACCCCAATTGGGAGGTATATGTGGTTACCGTGGCTACTGAGGGATGAAAAACAAGACAGCAGCCTTGAGAAACTTTGTTCCACTGAATCCACCAACACAGGAAATTTTTGCATATTTATGTGAATTTGACTGGTGAAGACAAGGGATGGTGAAGAGTTGACCACTGACAAGCTAGAGTACATTGAAGACTGCACATAAAGGTGAGCCATAGGAACCCAGGTTATGGCTGCTGCCATCAACCCTAAAGTCTGAAGAATTAACTTAGGGTCTATATTAAATCAGCAAACGCTTAAAGAAGCAAATGCTGATTTATCAACTCCATGTAAGCGAAAGCTTACAATCCCAAACACTCGGAACAGTGATTTTTTTCCCCAGGAAAAAAAAATCACTGTTACACAAAAAAAAAAATAATAAATATAAAAACTTCAAAACATTACATAAAATATACCAGACCCGAGATTGCACTACAGTGACAAAAACAGAAGTAATGGAGGCGGGCAAGCAATTTCTTTGCCAAGGATAGAAATCACTTATATGTCGTTTTGCTATTTTGCTGTTTTGTGCTTTTAAGTTTGATCAACAAGCATTCGAAGGATTGCATCTTCAGTTATGTAATAGGAACCCTCAACTTAGCTGGTGGTGAAGGGTGTGAAATAACTTGATGTTCATCGTGTTACACTGCTGCAGTCATCACACTTGGGTTATCCTGCCGTCAGGCGGTCCCGCAGGCAGCCAGAGTTCCAAAGTCTTGGTCCGGTGTCGGTTGCTGTCGCTTCTTCCCTGACATCAGTGCGCCAGGGGTATATAAGAGGCATCCGATGCCATTTTCTTCAATCTTTCTTGCCGCACGGTGCCCGAAGCAGATGCAGGTCGCAAGTGCTGGTCGGCCGACTCCTGAGATTTTCTAATCGAATTTCAGACAGAAGTCTTCAATAAAGCTAAGTACCCCGTTGGGGAACCTTTTCTTGTCTCAGTCCGATGTCAGAAAAAGTTAACAATTGCATTTCTTGTGGGAAGCAAACACCTCATAAGGACTTTCATTCTTATTGTATTCCTTGCCTAGGCCCAGACCACGACGTCACAGGCTGTCGGTTTTGTGCTAGGTTTAACAAACGAACTATTAAACGTCGGTTTGATTTCGCCCAACATTATTTTGGTAGGAAATTTAATTATACCATGCCATTGGAGCAACCGACGACCGCAATGCATAAAAAAACACAAAGATAAGAACAGGCAGCCGAGACCCAAACCAGACTCCGAGGCCTCTGCTAGGCCATTCGCCGGTTCTCTGGTTTTTAGTGAGGTGCCTACGCAGCCCCTGACGACCGCTGATTTAGAACCCCAGGCGGCATCTGATTCACAAGCGGAGATTGCTAGGCCTCCATGACCTTTACCTTTAGGCCCTTCCGACTCCATGGCTGAAGGAGATTCCAGTGCAGTTGAAACGCCTTCAGTTGCAGAAGGTGTCTTCAGACCGATTACACTCACTATTAAATCCTATGCAAAGCTGAAAACCCCTTTAAAAACAAAGAAGACTGTACAGCAGTCTCCAGTACAAGGCCCCATGCCTAAGAAACAGATGCTTAAGATGGCTGAAGATTTAATTACCCTAATCAGGGGTTCCCATTCCCCTCCTGATAAAAGTCCAAGACAGGAGGAGGACTACGCTTCCTCTGACCAGGCTTCAATTTCCTCAAATTCTTCTGAGGAACAGGAATATTCTTTTCCCCCTTATGAAGACTGATGCTGAAGAGTCTATCCCTTTAGCATCTCCCCCAGAAGACTACTCTTTTGGGGAAACTTTACATACCATGAGGGAACATTTCCACTGGGGAGGCCAGGATTACTCTGATTCTAAGAAAAGGCTCCGAGAGTTCCTTTTACTACCCCAGCACAGACCACTTGCTATTCCACCCGTGTTAGACATTGTGGATGATGTTTATTCAGAATCTAGCCTTAACCCAGATTCACTACCTCCTGCACCAGCCAAACCAGACAGATACTACAGAGTCCTTGACTCACACAAATTCCTATATAAAAGCCCTGTTGCTGACCCAGAAACCATTTCCCAGGATCCCAAAGGGGTTAAGGCCTCTATTGCTAAAAATCCTGTACCCTCTGAAAGGGATTCTAGAGCACTAGACAGATGGGGAAAGAAAGTATATACCTCAGCTACTCTAGCTATGAGGGCCTTAAATTGCCAGTTTCACATGCTGAAATATCAACAATATTTGATGTCTCAATTAAAACAAAAAATGATCACACATACAGAACAGCCTGATTACAAGGAAATGCAAGATTTGTTGCATGCAGCTGAACAAGTGGGAAAACATACTTTGCAATGTGGATTTGATTCATTGGAAGCTTCTTGTAGAGCAGCAGTGACAGTCTGTCGTACGTAGGCATGCTTGCTTAAAAGAACAAACTTTACCTGATCATGTTAAAGCAAAGTTACTGGATGCACCTTTATAGCAGGATGTTTTATTTGGTGTAAAAGCAGAAGAGGTTTTAAAGAAAATGGAGGATAAGGCAAAATCTATTCAGACGGTCAATGATTTTTTACAGGTTCAACCCCCTCGTTTCAGATGAAATTGGCCAACCAAAAACTGGTCCTTTCCAGCTTCTGCCAGACCACAGAGGGGCAAATACAAATGCCCAAGGGGCAGAGGTCAGTCACAAGGCTCTTACCAGCCTCGACAATGGGGTGCCACAACCCAAAAAGGAGGAGAAGACAGGTCTCAAACTATCAGAAGACAAACACAATGACTTACCCCTCAGACTACCAAGCAAATCCCTCTTGGCAGCTCCCTTGGGAGGAAAACTAGCACTTTTTACAGACAACTGGCACATCATCACAAAAGACAAATGGGTCCTAAATATTGTATCTCAAGGATACAGATTCCACTTTCACACTTTACCAAGGATAAAAGGAATGCCAAACCTGCCACCAAATCAATGGGCAGAGGCTCAAAAGCAAATTTCAGCTCTCATGGACATGATATCCATTCAACAGGTTCCTACACAGGAGCAAGGACAAGGATTTTACTCAAGACTCTTTCTAGTTCCTTGAAAGGACAAAGCCTGGAGACCCATTCTGGACCTCTCAATTCTAAACACATATCTGGAAGTACCCAAATTCAAGATGCTAACACTACAGCAACTTCTTCCCATGCTGGGCAAGAAGGCTTGGCTAGTAACGTTGGACCTCAAGGAGGCATACCTGCATGTCCCTATCAGACAAAATTGCAGAAGATACCTCCGATTTATAGCAGGTTCAACCCATTACCAATTCTCTGCACTGCCCTTTGGCTTATCTACTGCGCCCAGGGTCTTCACAAAATGCCTGGCACCAGTAATTGCATACTGAAGACAAAGAGGAATTCAAATATGTCCATATCTGGATGACTGCCTTATTCAAGCAGAAAGCAAGGACATTCTTTTAAAGCATCTGGCGTTTGTCAAAAACCTATTAAGTTGCCTAGGGTACACAGTACACGAAAAGAAGTCAAAACTAGTGCCCTCACAAGACATAATATTCCTGGGTGCCAGCTTAAATACAATGGCCCACATGGCTTATCTCACGCCAGACAAGCAAGGACAACTGACTCAATACTTCAAAATGATGGCAACAAAGACCCAACTCCCTGCAAGAAAAATTCTGCAGGCCTTGGGATTCATGGCATCTTGCATACTACTAATACTATTTGCAAAACTGCATATGAGGAAATTACAATGGTATCTGAAAAGCGTATGGACTCAACACAGCCCCAGCTTGGAAAAATAATTCCACTCATTTCCTGCCTTCAACAGGAGTTTCTATGGTGGGCTCAGGCATGTCACCTCAACAAGGGTCAGCCTTTTACCTTACCCACAGCCAGGCAAACTATAACAACAGATGCATCAGATTATGCCTGGGGAGCACACATGGCCGGACAGTGTATTCAGGGCAAATGGTCTGCAGATCAAAGACATCTACATATCAATCAAAAAGAGATGCTAGCTGTACAAAATGCCCTAACAGCTTTCAAGGACCTCCTACATCCAGGGCAACTCCTAATAAAGATGGACAACACCACAGTGATGTGGTACATAAACAAGCAAGGGGGCACACATTCTTACCCCCTATGCAGGCAAGCAATGACCTTTTGGAACACAGCACTGACCTACCAAGTTCAACTACAAGCACAATTCCTGCCAGGAAAGAAAAACACACTGGCAGACGATCTAAGCAGAAACATCATAGATCCTCACGAGTGGAAACTAGATCCACAAGTATTCGCAATGATAACTCAAAAATGGGGGAGCCCAGACATAGATCTGTTTGCTGCCCCCCAAAACTACCAACTAGGGAAATTCTGCACAAGGACATACCACACAGTAGCTTGGAAAGTGGACGCCCTCTCATTCAGTTGGAAAACATTGACAGTGTATGCCTTCCCTCCACTGCCTCTTCTGGCAAAGGTGCTGCTGAAAGCCAGATTAGAGAGGCCACAAATGATACTCATTGCTTCAGACTGGCCACACCAACACTGGTATCCAATACTAAGGAACATGGCTCAAGGCCCACCATGGATTTTACCTCCAATTCCTCACCTGCTCACTCAGCAAAACAATCAGATTCTACACAGCCAGCTCAAGACTTTAGATCTGGCTGCATGGCAAATTACCTAAACAACCAGTCAACACTTCTCTCTAAAGCTGTGATGGATGTCATTCTGGAGGCCAGGAGGCCCAGCACCAGGAAAGCCTATTCAGACAAATGGAAAAGATTCTGTTCCTGGAACCAGGCTAAAGGCCAAAATCCCCTTGTCCCAAATATTCCTCAGATTCTTCAATATTTAACTGAGATGCTGCACAAAGGACTTTCCTTTTCATCTATTAAGATCCACGCCTCAGCTATTTCAGCTCAATACAACATGGATCCTCCTATATTTTCACATCCATTACTAAGACTGTTCCACAGAGGGGCTAAGAACATAAGACCGCCCCGGAGAGCACCAACACCAACTTGGGATCTCAACTTTGTTTTGGAAAAACTTACACTACCTCCCTTTGAACCAACTTTTACAGCTGATCTACAGTTTCTATCATGGAAAACTGCCCTGCTGCTAGCAATAAATTCAGCACGAAGAGTCTCAGAGCTACAGGCCCTAATGGCAGTGGAGCCTTTCATCATTTTTCATCAAGACAGAGTCTCTTTCCGAACTAACCCTTCCTTTATGCCAAAGGTGGTATGCAGTGGGGCCCTAAACCAAACCATTCATTTGCCCACTTTTTATCCAAACCCCCAGAACAAAGGGGAAAGGCTCCTACACTCTTTGGACATTCACAGGCAATTACGTTACTACTCGGATAAAACTAAGGCTTTCAGAAAATCTGACCAGCTCTTTGTATCCTATGCTGCAGGATCACAAGGAAAGGCTATCTCAAAACAGACCATTTCAAAATGGATAGGACATTGTATCCATTTCTGCTACACACACCATGGGAAACCTGTACCTGGAAACATCAGGCCCCATTCCACCAGGGCTACAGCAACATCAACAGCCTTCCTCAGAGGGGTACCAACCAAGTATATTTTGGAGGCTGCAACTTGGTGTTCGGTGCACATCTTCACCAAGCACTATCACTTACCTCTATACTCTAAAACCAAGGCTGGCTTTGCCACTGCAGTTCTGCAGGGCTTACTAGCCTCTCCAAACCCTGTTTAGTTCCACCAACCATCCTTAGCTTTGGGATTCAACCCAAGTGTGATGACTGCAGCAGTGTAACACGATGGACATAGTACAGTTTTGTACCTACCATAAATGTAGATGTTTGAGTGTTCACACTGCTGCAGTCCAGGTTACCCTCCCTCCATCCCCTCTGACCTAGCTGAACTTTTCTATACCTTTTCTATCCTGTACAACCTTTGTGGTGTATTTGCTTGTAACTGAAGGTATTCCTTTTATTCCTTTTACATGTTTTATTAGCAATATGCATTGCCTACCTGCTTGGGGGCACCTGACATCTGGTGCAAGAAAAACTGAAGAAAATGGCATTGGATGCTTCTTATATACCCCTGGCGCACTGACGTCAGGGAAGAAGCGACAGCAACCGACGCCAGACCAAGACTTTGGAACTCTGACCGACTGCAGGACCACCTGATGGCAGGATAACCCAAGTGTGATGACTGCAGCAGTGTGAACACTCGAACATGTACATTTATGGTAGGTACAAAACTGTACTTTTTACTTGATACATGGTCCATATGCTGTTCAGGGGAAAGGACGCTATCTGACCAACTGTGTCCAAATAAGCACCTATGAATTCCAGACTCTGAACAGGCTGAAGACGTAGATTGCAACAGTTGACTGTGATGCCTATGGATTGACATAACTGGAGCAAGTAGTCCCTGGATTTTTTGAGGATAAGCCTGGTTGGGTCATTGAGGAACCAGCCACCTAGGTAGAGAAACACTTGGAATCCTAGCAGTCTCAATTGAGCTGCTATACATTTGGTAAACTTCATGGAGGCTGTGGATAGACCAAAGGGCAGGGTTCTGAACTGATAGTCGTGAAAGAAAACAAAAGCTGGACAAACGCCTGGTATACACCTCAAGTGAAAAAAAATGAAAAGACCAATGGTTAGACCACAGCTGAAGATAAAAATGGAATAATCCACGTCAGGAAATAAATCACTTGCAGCTTCACAGTAATGCCCTTTATAAAACCAAAAGTTGTAACTTGAGATGTAGTAGTCAAGGTAGGAAACGGTTCATTTGCAGTTTCACACCACTTTATTAAACAAGAGTAAGTGCTTTCGCGATCTAAGTCAGCTGATCACCTCTTCAGACTCATAAAAACAGTTAAAACATTGGTATTTAAAATATGGTTCAACCAATGAAAACACATATAGAACTATGACATAGACTAATTAAAATTGCATACATCAGTACATTAATTTCCTTATTAACTGCATAAGATGAAATAAAATATACATATAACAGACACATTTTATGTAATAATCCATATTACTTAATGTTTTAGTGGTCTGGATTTTAAAAAAGGTTTCAAGGAAACAGCATTGTTCAATCCAGGAGACCTATCTGCCTGAAGTAATAAAATCCATCTTTGTTCTGCTTCCTCTACCTTATTCCTTATATCACCTCCCCTCTTACTTTTATTTATTATTTCTAAAACCATGAAATTAAAAATATGTTTCCTATCTTCTTCTTCCAAGAAGCATTTGTGTCTTTTTTATTTCTTATATCTCTAAGGTGTTTAAGGATATGTTCCTTTAGACACGTATTGGTTTTGCCTATATAAAAGGCATGACAGACAGTGCAGAAGCTGAAATAAACCAAATTCTGTGTTCTGCAGTCAGCATAAAAATCTGTATCAATTATAAATCCTAGTGTAGTATGTTTATATGTAGATTTATTATATAAATAGTCACATGCTGTACAATTTCTGCAAGGAAAAGTCCCCTGCCTTTCAGATAGGATCATTCTTTCATTGTTTCTGGATTTATAACAGATTTGCTTTTTTAAGGACCTCTTATTTCTAAAAGAAAAGCTGGGTCTATCTTCTAACAATTCTCTCAAGTCAGGATCCGACAATAAAACATTCCACTTCTTCTCAAAAATATTACAGAACCTTTTGATGTCACTTGAATAAGTTATAGGGAATCTAACTTTAAAATCATGACCTTCCTTGCTTTTAACATCTTCTATAGTATTTGAGAAGAGTGGTTTACATCTCCCATCCCTATTTTCAATGGTATATTTAGAGCTTTCATTTATGTCTTTCTTGCTATAACCTCTGTTTAAGAAGTCTTTCTCTAATATAGTCATTGTCTTCACAAAGCCTTCATCTGTATTATGTAAGCGGCTTATTCTCATGTATTGTCCTTTCACTACATTTTTATGTACAAATGTTGGATGCATACTAGTCTTATGTAAGATACTATTTCTCCATGTAGATTTTCTATACATCCCTGTTGTAAGTTCATCTAACGCTGTCTTCTTAACCAAAACATCTAGGAACTCAATAGAGTCCCTGGAATGTTGACTAGTGAATCTTAAAAATTCAGTGGTGCTATGCAAGTACTCCACCATCTCTTGCAACTCTTCACTAGTACCATCCCATAACAGGAAGACATCATCTACAAAACGTATATACCATACAATTTTGCCAGCATATTTATTGCTAGCACTTAATACATGATCTTTTTCCCATGCAGCCAATGCTAAGTTGGTGTAGCTGTTAGCACAAGCTGTGCCCATTGCTACACCAACTTTCTGTTAATAAAACTTGTCTTTGAATATAAAGACATTATTTTCTAGGACAATATCAAGCAACTCACATATCAAATTAATCTTAGTGCTTTGAAAAACTTGTTTCAAGGTCAGAATATCACGTATTTTCTCAATACCCCATTTATTCGGTATCACTGTGAACAGTGAAGTGACATCCATTGTCACAAACATATAATTTCTGTTAATATTTGTGGTCTTATTATATAACAGTCGCAGAAATGCCTTTGTATCCCTTAGTATAGTCTCACATGATTTTAGGACTATTTGTAAATTTTGTTCAATATAAATTGAGATGGCTTCTGTGAACCATCCTTTACTGGATACAATAGGTCTCATAGGGGGGTGTGATGTCTTTGTGAATTTTAGGTAGACCATAAATAATGGGTATAGTTGGATGTTCTATCGGAAAGTAGTCAAACAATTCCTCTGATACATAATTAGCAATCAATAAGTCAAAAATATATACAGATATCCTGTCAATTATACCTTGTACTTGTCTCTCATTTAGTTCAACATAAGTATCTGTATCATTCAAAAGTTCCATCATTTTCTTGTAATAAAAAACCTTATCCATTACTACTACACTGCCCCCCTTGTCAGCGGGCCTAATTTCAATGCTGTGAGAATCCTTTAGTTCTGACAGTGCTCCAGTTTCTGATTTACTCAAGTTATAAAATCTAGGTGGAAGATTTTTAGCATGCATCTCTCTAATTTCATGCTCACACACATTAGTGAAAGTTTCAACTGTGGGATATATCTTGGGTACAAAGGCACTAGGTTGTTTAAACATATTATCAAATACATTTCTTTTAAACATGGTTTTAAGTGTTAGGTTACGAGAAAATAACTTCAGCTCTTTTAATAAATCAGTTAATACTGTTTTCTGTGCTGGAATAAAGTTCAGGCCTCTATTTAACAACGAGGCTTGTGTGTCAGTTAAAGAAAAGCTAGATATATTAATTACCAAGTTTTTTGGTGGTTCTTGCTCCTGGTGTTCATATATGCAGGAGTCACTCGTTCTCTCTGCTGTAATTGCGTTCTCTGTCTTCAATTCCTGCTGCTCGACCTGTCCCTTATTGGCAGCGCCTTCTTTAACACAAATGGAAGGATTGAAGTTTGTGTAGCTTCTTTTTGCTCCAAAAAAGCTACTGAATCAGAATTAACACTGGAATCCATCCTTCTGTTAGTGCAAGCCATTTGGAAAGTTTCTTTTGCCATTCCACCATTTTCAAATGCGGGAGGTTCTATGCATACTCTCTCTGTGCTGACATCACCGTTCTCACAGGGATTCTGATTTAAAGGGGCAGTACTATGCATATTTGAATTTTCAGAAATCTGTACTGTAGTCACTTTTTCTACATTTTCTGTACTCACAGCTGTTCTTCTTGGCCACGAAAAGACCTCTTTACATTGAAAGTCATTGAGGTCCCTTTGCAATTTTTTAGTTTTAATATTCTGCAACCTCTTATCATAGCCCTGTATATTGTCAGCAAGTTCATCTAATTTACTGCCTAGTACCTCTATAGGAAAATTATTAGTCAGCTGTTCTTGTAGCCTCTTTATCTCATCGGCTAGCTCTTTTTCTTGTGGTTTAAAAAATTCTATAAGCAAATGTATATAATCATAGCTAAGCTGTAAATTTAAATTCTGCCATTTTTTACGTAATTCAGGGTAGGTCTCACCATAAGTAGGCATATTTAATACTCTGAGACCTCTCGGCACTGTTTTATATTTCAATGATGCTTCTAGACGAAACCGTTGCCACTGTAGCCTTTTAAAGCTATATAACTTATTCTCCAGATCTCTATACAGTTCAGTGAACTTCTTATGTGTATCATAGTCCACTTGTTCTCTTTCATTTACTGGAAAAATAAGGTTTAGCATCAAGGGGCTGGAATATATATGTAGTAGTCCAACTAGTCGTTCACATTGATTCTTATTGTTGTCATGACCTTCAGCCATGTCCCAGCTTTTAAATACAGTCCAAGAAACACGTGAAAGAAAACAAAAGCTGGATAAACGCCACGTCATCTCAGTTACAACTTTTGGTTTTATAAAGGGCACTACTGTGAAGCTGCAAGTGATTTATTTCCTGACGTGGATTATTCCATTTTTATCTTCAGCTGTGGTCTAACCATTGGTCTTTTCATTTTTTTTTTTCTGAACTGATAGTGTTTGTCCCCCAACCAAACGTGCAGATACATTCAGGAGCATCTGATCACCTTGATATGATAACATGCATACTGAAGATCAAAGGAGCAAATCCAATCGTCCTTTCACAGAAATGGCAGAATGGACTGAAATGTGACCATTCTGAACTTTGAGGTATTTACAAACTGATTCAGTTGCTGAGATCCAGAATTGGTCTCAGGACCCCTGTTTTCTTTGGCACTAAAAAGATTTTTGAGTAGATTCCAAATCCTTTCTGGTCTGGTAGGACCTCCTTGATAACTCTTTTGTCTAGCAGCTTTTGAATTTCTAGAGCTGCTGCCTCCCTATAACTGGGTGGAACATTGGGGAGCTTCTTCCTTTTGCTTGGGGCAATTTGTGAAAATGGTACAAAATAAACTCTGGATAGGATTTTCCACACCTAATTGTCTTTTGTGATTAATGCCCAGGCATCTGGGTGCAGAGAGAAGTGTCCCTAACTGCCTCCAGAGATGAGCAGGCAGGCAACTGTGCAGGAGCACTGAAAAGGTTTATCCGAGAAGGTGTCTTGGAAACCCTGGTTTGTGGGCCTCCTCTGCTGCAAGAGCAACATCTTTCATTAGAACTCCTCCTTCTGCTTCCGGTGAACGTATTCCCTCATGAGTCTTGTAAAGGACCTGGGACTTACTGAACCACATTTTAATCCCTCTTCGCTGACGTCTGGTAAAGGATCTCTGAGGGGCAGAAACACAGATTTCCATGGCAGACAAGGTCTTTTCATCCTGTTTACTCCAGGAAATCATTTCCTTAACTGTTGGGACAAACAAGGATGATGCATCAAAAGGAGAATTGATGAATGAAGATTTAGATCTGATGCAGACATTCTCAGGGTTCAAAAATCGCCAGTCAGATTAGAGAAAGAGAAATTACACTGTGGGAAACAAAAGGGAGGCTCACGGATCTGATGGGAGATGGAGCCAGGATATACCCCATCTGAATCTGAGCTCTGAGAAATTCTTCATCATTCTAGCCACTTTGGCTTTACAAAGGCTACTGGAGGACCTGATGGAGGAAGTACTGGGACTGTCTCCTTGTGGTCTCTTGGAGGAAGGGAGAGTGCAGCTGAGGAGAGATAGGCTTCAGAGACTGACTTAGTAAACGTTGGAGCAAGATACTACTCCCAAGTTTCAATACAAGAAGCCCTGAAAGACTGATACCTTTTCTTTTCCTTGGATGGGAATGCTTTTGCATGCTTTTCCACCCTTTCCCCTAATATCCAGGGAAGTTCTGAAAATGTAGAAGGAATCCCCCAAGATCATTGTGGTGTTTCCCTTCTGGCCCAGGCATCTATGGTTCTTCCTTCTTTTGAAAATGGCCAGGGGCAGTTATCACAAGCTTCTTCACAGACTGGATCTACTTACACAAGAACAGGGGTGCCTGACATACCCTGACAGCAATCAACTTCAACTGACTGCCTGTACGATATGATCTGTGTTTCTTTTAAGCACCAGTTTGTTGAGGATCTGCAGCAGGTACTAATTAGAGGCGCTTCCTAGCATTGTCCTATCAAGACTCAGCCTACCTCGCTCTGTTGGCATGAACGCTATGAAGGGCATGGCACCCAAACCTGTCCTTTAGTTAGCTCAGCTTGAGCTGCCTGATAGTGTGGGCATGTGGAAGGTGCCCTGAAGCTTTAAAAGCTGGCCAGATGTCATATACTTGGCAGGATATAATCCATATGGCTAAGGCTACAGCAGCAGAGGTCATTTGAACATCTACTGTTATGGTACGTTTACACAACTTTAATTTTTCCAGCCTTAAGGGCAGTGAACACTTTCCTTAAGGAAAAACAAAACAGAAAAAGTGAAAACTAATTGATCAGGAGCAATTACTCTTGCTGTATGCATATGAATTATTAAAATAGTCCATTGTCAAAACTTCTTATGTAAGATACTGCTCATAGATCACTTTGCATTCTTATTAAGAATAAGGAAACAGGATTCAAGCTGGTATTACTTGTTTAAACTATGGTTTATTAGGTTAAAACAACAGATGAGTGCTTATGCCCTTATCAGAGCTTCAACAGATGTAAGTTAATGAATCAGTAAGAAGCAATATATACTTTCCTGTTGTCAGTGTAAAAAGGCATGTAAGTTACAGCAGAGGTTTTAATCCAAGAGCACCTAAACGGGTCTATATTAAATGAATGAAAATCCATTACATTGAATACCAAAACAGCGACACTTATTACTCAAACCATGTAAATACTGAACGCACTAAACTGCGAAAATTTAAATATCAAACACTCATAGTCGTCCAACCCCACCACCCGCTACATACTACCTACCCAAACAAAATAAATAAACCACATACATACACTAACCAAACCCTACTCCTAACCCTAAAGTAAAAAAACAAAACTCAACTTCTAACCCTACACTAAACCCCACCTGCACAACTATCTATGCACTATCCTTAACCCCTCCCTAACCCTAAGGTCCGTAACTACCACACACTTCCCCTACGGAGATATACCCAAACAAAATAAATAATACACATAAATACATTTAACAAAACCCTACTTCTAACACTACACTAAATCTTACACACATTACCTATCTATGCACTTACCTTAACCCGCACCCTTATCCTAAGGTCCATAACTATCGCACACTTACCTTACTGAGCTATATTGCAGATGGGCCAACCAAACCACTTCGACATTTCAGATTTTGCAGTTTTGCACGTTCAGTGATTACGTATTTCACGCAATACGTGTCGATGATTTTGTGTTCGCATAAGTGGAGTTTCGACAATCCAATAGGAACCCCACCTAACCAGATCACATTCAATACAGTGACTGGAAAAGTAGTACTTTCAACTTGTGTTCACTGCAAAATTATTATTTTAAAGCACTTTTTTCAATTTCTGTTAATAAAGTGAAGGTGTCTCTCTGCTAACATGTTCCAAAGTGATAGTTCATACAATTGATCAGACATATCATAATCTAAACAATTCAGTTTAACATTAAATTAATCCTGTGATGACAAATTAAGTAAACTAGTTGTAGTGAAAGTAAAAGTAATGATAAGACAAAGTAAAAGTGAAAATCACCATGTGTGCTTACCACAAAATTATTGTTATAAATCCCAACTTTTTACTTTGTCTTATCAGACCCAGCTGTAGCATCCTCACTTCATCTGCCCTACTTGAGGCTTATACAGGATTACCCATATCAATATATAAATCTATGGCATCTAAATTCAACTGGATGATTTAACTGCCACGAACCACGTACGTGGTTTGTGGTATTAATTTACATCGAAGTGTGGTTCAAGCTGGATGATTTAACTGTTGAGATTTATTTGTCTTGCACCTTGATATCCACTTCGGATGAGTCACTCATTCTTTTTACTCATTCAGTTGAGTAGGAAGGATGACCTCATACAGAGCCTTTATTAATATCCTTAAGTCAGTTTATTGTCATGTGGTTTAAAATATTGTCAGACGCCAAGTAGTCTCACTGCTTAATTTATGTACACAGTATGTTATCTTCCGTGTATTTGGGTTCTAGCACCATTTTGTTGTGCAACTCTATGTTCATATTCTCTTTCTCTTTTATATTCCTGTATATGTTGCAAAGATAACAAATCTACATAAGCATTTTTTTAGTCCATCATTTATGATTTTTCTTCTTTTACACCCCTGTAGACTCCTTCCCCCCATTCAGGCATGAAGATCTGAACTCAGGGTAATACCAGGATCAGTATAAGAGGGCTCCATATTTTCACACATTTATTCATCCTAATATTGCTGTCATTGTTCCTCATATTCCAATCAGCACACAGTCAACCCAAGAAATCCACGGCTTGTCCAGGGATATGAACAATTTATTAAAATTCAACAAAATAGTTCCAACGACAATAACCAAACCCAGAGGTTAAGCGCTTTCATCTGATAATCCAGACTTCCTCAGAACCCCGAACCATATTACCAAAACCATTTAAAAACCTTTTTTGGCGACAAAAAATAGCTTACATTTAAAGACACAAGCTCCCAAAAACAAATGTCAATTAATAACAAATAAATCAAATAAACAAATAAAAACAATCATATTCCACTCACCCTGTTGTAAATATATTTATATAAAATATATAGTAGTTAATGATTGATAATAACAACTGATAGTAAATGATTTGTAAATTCCAAAATTAGATACTGTAATTTAAATTAATCGATTGTTAAATAAGTTAAATACGCCTATGTAGTAAAAATCAACTTTCTTCAAGCCAAAATCAATAAAGGCTTGATGCTAATATAGTCATTGATTCCAGGAAATCGTGTGGCATCTGTTAAAATTTGCCATTTAGCTTCTTTCATGGCAAGCAATGCTTTCCAGTTACCCCCAAATGGAGAAGACTCCACGGTGTCAATAATAGCAAATTTAAACCTGTGTGTTTCACCATAAGAAGAAATGTGCCTATAAAGCGCATTCTTAGAATCTTTCTTTTTAATCTTATATAAATGTTCATAAATACGTTTTCTAAAGTGCCTCCAGTTTTCCCTATATAATGTGCTGGGCAGGCCAGACATGTAGCAATGTAAACTACTTTCGTAGTATTACAGTTCCCTGCCCTGCATCTCACATATGTCTTCTTAAAGTCTGCCAACCTAATGCCATCATCTTCTCTAATTTATTGACGGGGAATGTCGACTAGGTTCCACAGATCCTGTTTTCAGCGGAGGCCCGGAAAGTCTGCCAACCTAATGCCATCATCTTCTCTAATGGCATCACACTGCCTACAAAAAAGGTTTTTAAATGGTTTTGGTAATATGGTTCGGGGTTCTGAGGAAGTCTGGATTATCAGATGAAAGCGCTTAACCTCTGGGGTTGGTTATTGTCGTTGGAACTATTTTGTCGAATTTTAATAAATTGTTCATATCCCTGGAAAAGCCGTGGATTTCTTGGGTTGACTGTGTGCTGATTGGATTTTGTGGTTTGCTTTCACTATTCTGATTTTAAATTGTTCCTCATATTGCAGAACATTAATTTATAGATTATTACATCTGATACGCTGAAGTGTTACCAGTCCATGCATTCATATTTACTGTACTGCCTCTATCATCTTCTAATACAGCAGTTATTAAATCAACTTCTCTTGTTCATCTTTATGTGTCCAATAGCACATTTGTTTGATTTTAATTCCTTTCTCTTTTCCTTCTCCAGATTATTCTTTAAATCTGGTTTGAGTACCGCTTGAAACTACATCAACAAAGACAGTTTCCTCTGTTGAATCTGATCTAATATTTGTCAGCTTCCATTGACTGAGTTTCTTAATAATTCCAAGTAGCTGGTTCTTTACTGTATTAATTTCTTCTTTTCAGGTCATAATAAAGACCAAAAAGAAAAAAAAAACACTAGCAGCCCAAGTGTCCAAGAACAGCTCATCTGATAGTTTGACAGGCAGTTTAAAGTCATCTTCATAACAAGGAAGAACAATCTAAACATGTTCCACAATTCTGCTCCACATAAAGCACCAGTATTTGACAGTAACTGCATATGTATCATCCCTCTGTGAGTCACTTTTTACCAGCAGTATCTCACATGATACCCTACCTCACTGCTAGTCCTAACTTCACAATCTCATAACTTCCTAAACAGTAACACTTAAGACAGTGAGTGTCACTGATTTTGCAGATATCAAGCCATAAATTCACTGTTGTCATTACATCACTTTCATGTTTGGTGACTTCATCCTTAGCTTTATGTATGGATACCATGCATACCTTATATGTGACACACACTTAAAATGGGTGGTTATAATACTACAGTTAACAGTGTGAGTGTATTGCCCTGAAATATAGGGACTACATGTAACTATAACCAGAAGTTTTAAAATGTTAATAGGAGAGCAGGACAGAGAAATAAATGACAGCTGTTCATTTTACAATTACAGTGTTAACAACTATGGTAGGTGAAGAACTTTATTATTTCAAAATTTAGAACACACAAGACACATGCCATGCATAGGTATGGCTTAACATCACAACTGGAAATATTACTGAATCGGTTCTGGATTCATTGTATTAATAACTGTATATCCTAGGAAAAGAGCAACAAAAGTAACCATTTATAATCAAGCAGCACAGTGGCTCAGCAGATAGTGTTGTTGCCTCACAGCAATATGTTCTCTGGTTCAGTTCTTAGCTGGGGGTGACTATGTGGTGTGGAAGGACTACTACAGCAGGGCTAGCCACCCAGCAGTGCAAACCTTGGCTCTAGACCCCATGTGCAAAAATGAGAAAAAGGGTTGTAGATTGATTGAGTCTTCAGAAGCTACTGTTATACAACGACCCCCCCATTAATATTCCAAAATGTGCACGCTGATTGGTCAGCGTGCACGTTGTAAATCAGAGTTAAAGTAATGGAAAAAGGTCCAGTTGCCCGGACTTTTTCCATTAGTATAACTCTTTTTTACAGCAATGGAAAATGCAAGATCTCTGTTGCTTTTTACATGCTGTCACGCTGTGTTAAACAAGTTTAACATAGCGAGACAGCTTTAAAAAAGTAACAGAGAATCTCTGTTACTTTTTTCAAAACTGTCTCGCTATGTTAAATGGGTTTAACATAGAGAGACAGCTTTAAAAAAAGCAACAGAGATTCTCTGTTGCTTTTTTTAAAGCTGTCTCGCTATGTTAAACTCCTTTAACATAGCAAGACAGTTTGTAAAAAGCAATGGAGATCTTGCTTTCTCCGTTGCTTCTGCCCACAGCTCTGATGTACTGTGTAAGCATACGCATGCGCAGTACATCAGAACTGCTGCAGAATACCAGACAGCTGCGGAAGGGCAGCAAGGAGGCATTATACAATGCCATTATTTAAGAAAAGTAATTATTTTTTTCTTAAATAATGTCATTGTATAATAGCAATGATCCACTTCTGGGTGTGGGTAATGCTGGATTTACCCACGGTTGTCTTTGTTTGGCCACTCGGGCTTCGCTCGCGTGACCAAACCACACCAACCGTGGGTAAATCCAGCATTACCCACACCCAGGCATGGGTATTGCTGTAATATTCTACTCAGGCTTTTTGAGGGAGTATTTGGCAACATGGAAATTAACAACATATACACATGTTCTCTGGTGTTTTAATTTTCAAACTAGTAACATACCATAATCAGAAATTTCTTGAATTGGCACATAGGACTGTGTTTCTGAATACATGGAAGGTGCCCTGAAGCTTTGGAAGCTAGCTGGCTGTTATATCCTTGGTAGGATTTATGCCATATAGCTAAGGATATAACCCATATGCCATCAGAATTTTTCCTGAAACATGCATAACAGGGATTTACAACAAATGCTCATGATATTGTGGTTTGGTGTGGTTGTGATACGTTTACATTTATGGCAGTTGGTATCAAATAACTTAGAGCAAACTCCATTTCCTAATGGAGTGCTCACAAGTGAATCTTGGAGCTGCATACCTCTCTTAGCACAAGAAATTTGGACAAAGCCAAAAATAATGTGGGAGACAAAGGCCCAAAAAATAGGGACAGATTTTAAATATTGCTCTTATAAACTTAGAAAGTTGTTAGAATAGCAGAATTTATGATAGCATGCATTTTGTGAAGGACATGAAGTCTGAAACTCACATGTATGCCATTATTTAGTGACTGCAATCTTCAGTAATCTGCCAGAAAACCACGACTTTTATAAGGAACAAACCAGACATATGAGGGGAAAAATCTAAACATTCTACAAAAATCTGGAAAGTGAGAGGTATATACAGCTGTGACATATGAAGACTTGAATGTTATTTATTTTTATGTTTGTCTCATGTCTGGGTAGGCAGACTGATTCTGAAATCCTTTTCTGCCACAGCCTGGTCAAATGTCACTGGAACTGTCCAGAAAAATGACAGCTGTGACCACGTCTCAATCTGCAAGTAGCTTGTACTTTACCACTGCATAACTGTAGTTTGTGATATTACCATATCAGAAAATTCTCCATCCACTGAGCTCTTTGCAGACAGCAAGGCACAGGTGATTTTGTTTTGGTAAAATCATAAGGAAGTGGCTTGCAACTAAGAACATTAGCTGCCTTAACACATGGCCACAGTGCAGTTATTGATGCGTTAATAAATTTCAGAGCGTGCTGTAAGCTTATCTCAGGCTGCTTAGCAAACATGCATTGTTTACATTCTTGGGTAAATACATTAGCTGTCTACTTAACATTAATTAGCCCATTCTACATTTTTCTGCTTAGTACCAGTTACTAACTTATGTTGCAGCCAAGAGCTTAATTTAATATTTAAAATACACTTGGTGAAATGGTTCCTTTTGATACCTGCAACTACTTTCTGTCAGTTAAAAAGCAAAGTTTCTGTTGTGCTTGTATTGACCTTTGCTGTCAAGAAACACTCTTCTGGGAAAGTACTGAACAAAGTGATAACAAAATGTAGAACAGTATATTTTGTCTCATAGTATGCCCTACTAACTTTTGGTGTTAGTTCTTACTCTTGTTTTGTGTCAGGACCAATTTAGATCTCATTCTCTTCCACATGTGGTTCAGGCTGAATTTAGTTCGGGTTATAGTAGTTACAATCTTATCTATGTTAATGAAAGTACAAAAACAGAAGTTTTTAAAAAATGTCAGCCAGTAGTAATGAATTACAAAATGACATTTCAGGGTGTCAAACCTCTCATTTACAAAGAGTCCTAAATATTTTCATGCACCATCTGGAAATCGATTCTTCATCGGAAATGTAAAATGTCCTTATGGGCTACAAAATGTCAAAATATTGATGCATCAAAAAGAGGAAATTAATTTATTGTTGGTTTGTCAAATAGAGGAAGTCATATGAAATTCATATAAACACATGCAAGCTCATGACTCTGGCAGGTGTCAACATTTTCATCAATTATGGCTCCACTTCATTCATTCATTCATTCATTCATTTTTATTACCTGCATAACCCAATTCAGGATCATTAGGAGATATAGCTTAACCAAGGACACAAATAGCAGGAATTAACCCTGGATGGAGGCTAGTCCATCGCAGGACATGCACAAGTACATTTACATGCACACTGCACACCTATGGACATTTTTGAATCTTCATCAATCCCTCTAATTGTTATGTGAAATTAAGAAAATTAAGTCACCAAGAAAACCACATGCAGATCTGTGGGGAAATCTAAATATTGAACAATTTGAAAAGAATATACCATAGTCAGTAAACAAAAGAGAGCTAAGGACTAGGATCACTTCAAGAAGTAAATTCACTAACATGCTCAAAGTCTATATTTATGGCCATGCATATTGAATGAAGTTACCATTCCAATTATACCTCTCAACTATCCAAATCTTTGCAGAATGTCCAGATTTTTGCCTCATGTTTGTGGTCCATTCCTCATAACATTTGTGGTTTTCTAGCAAATTACTGAAGATTTGAAGGTTAAAGTCACTAAATAATGACATACATTTGAGTTTCAGACTTCAAATCCTTCAGAAAATGCATGCTAACAGAAATCCTGTTGTTCTAGCAACTTTCTAAGTTTATAAAAGCAATATTTAAAATCTGTCCCTATTTTGGGCCTTTGTTCCCCATTATGTTAGGCTTTGTCCAGATTTCTTATGTTAAGAGGTTGAGAGGTGTGATTTCAATAAGATTAGCAAGTAAAATGGGATTTTTTTTAAACTAAAGGTTGAGAATATATATATGTGTATGTGTTTATTTTACAGTTGTTTCCTGGGTAGGTAGACTTCTCTTTAGACCTTTTTCACTCACAACTCAAACTTCTTACCAGTAACAAATAGAAAGAATGCCAGTAGGTTTGATACATTACAAGAATATGAACAGTTCATACAATAAATACATACTGATAGTTCAGCATTTTATTAAATTATAGCCAAAATGTGTGCAAACAGAGATATGCACATCAAGGTAGCATACAATAACATTACATAGCTGTGTGTGTGTGTGTGTGTGTGTGTGTGTGTGTGTGTGTATATATATATATATATATATATATATATATTTATATATGTGTATATATATATATATATATATATATATATATATATATGTGTGTGTGTGTGTGTGTGTGTGTGTGGATTGGACACGCTAAAATTGGCCCTAGGTGTGTGTGAGTGCGTGCATGTGTGTGCCTTCTGTGGAAGGTTGGGCACCGGGCTGGCAACTCGACACTGTAAAAACTACACTGCCAATCTTGAGCGGACAAGGTGATCCACTGTGACGACCCCTAACCAGGAAAAATCTGAAAGAGAGAGAGAGAGAGAATGGCTGGATTCCTATCATATGATAGAAACCTCATTTGACTGAAATGCATTTGACTGAAACCATAAGACTGAAATTTCAAAAGACTGAAAAGTCACTTGACTGAAACCCATAAGACTGAATTTCAACATACTAAATTTTAAACTGGACCATATAAAACCAGGCTAGGTAGGGGGCTTATATACTAACTCCAGGATTGCACTACAGTGGGGAAAAGGGCATATACCTTTCACGTACCTGAGAAGACAGGTGATCCGCTGTGGCGACCCCTAACTGGGAAAAGCTGAAAGAAGAAGAAGTACCTTAGAGTAGTCTACATGCCGCCCCTACTATGCCCTTTCCCCTCTATAGTGCAATCCTAAAGTTAGTATATATATATATATATATATATATATATATATAGTGGGGGGGGGGGTACAGCCCTCCACCTAGTCTGGTTTTATATGGTCCAGTTTAAAATTTAGTATGTTGAAATTAAGTATTATGGGTTTCAGTCTCATGGGTTTCATTCAAGTGACTTTTCAGTCTTTTGAAATTTTTTTGAAATTTCAGTCTTATGGTCTCAGTCAAATGAGTTTCAGTCAAATGAGGTTTCTATCATATGATAGGGATCCGTGTATGTGTATATATATATATATATTTTTATATATATATATATATATATATATATATATATATATATATATATATATATATTGTTAATTTATTTTACATTTGTTTACTGGAAAAATCTGACTGGACACAGGTCCTTTTTCAGTGTAGGCCCGGGGAGAAAAGCTCCAGTTATAAGAAATACAAACATTGGTGAAACTGACTAACATATGCAAAAGTTACAGAAATGTACACAACAGCAGTTGCATAATGATGTTCAATACAAATCTTTAGAAGTAAACATTTACATCACACATCATACATGAATATGTTCAATTTAAATGAGAAAGAGAACTAGTTTCCATACATTTCAGGACAAATGTTGTTGTAAGGTAACACTCAATAAGCGATATTTAGTAAGGAGGCTGAGATAAGAACTATCCAGGAGAGTTGCAAGAACAAAGCCAAGTGTTTATTAGGTGTGATTTTAAGAGTTTTTTTAATTGTAGCATAGAACAGCTGGAGGTTATTTGGGTTGGCAGTTTGTTCCATATTTTAGGAACAAAGTTTGAGAAGAGTGATTCCCCCGCTGAGTTGTTAGGGTTGATGATGTCTAGCTGGGGTTTGTTAGTAGAACGGAGGGATGTAGAAGTGCTGTATGGTTATATAAGATTTGGGAGAGCAGACGTTTTATTTGGTTGATACAGTATTAGTGGGCAAAGGCTAACTGATTAAACTGCAGCAGTTGAGGAAGTTCTTGTCATTTTAGCTGTTTAAGAGATATACAGTGATGTGTCGTTTATGAGGCATTAGTGGCAAACTTGGCAATCTTATTGTAACAAGATTCCAGTTTAGTTAGGTTCAGTTTTCCAAAGGTTGGTTAGAAATGGGGAGGTGTACAGGAGAGTTGACAAAAGGTGTGTGCAAGCAATAGTAGCTTTAGTGTTTCTTGATAAAAATTGTTTGTTTCTGTATAGACCTAGTTTCTTGAGGATGTTCTTAATGGTTTGAGCTGTATGAATATCAAATTTCAAGTTATTGTCAATTTCTATGTCTAGCAGTTTAGTGTGAGCTACTGGGTGATAATAGTTTTATTTTTTGATAAGATACTGAAAGATATTGGAATGGAGGAGGGGATCTTGTTGGGTAGAAGAGAAGGAGTTTTGTTTTGTTGGGATTAAGAATGAGTTGGGAGTTAGTGAGTCATGTTTCCACAGATAGAATCTTGTGTTATGATGTGAAGGTCTTGTAGGGAGGAGGCTGTGTATATTAGAGGAGAGTCATCTGCATATTGTACCACTGTGGCGTGAAGCATGGCATTGTGGAGTTGGTTGGTGAAGAGAGAGAATAGTAGAGGTCCAAGGATGGAGCCTTTTGGAACCCCTATGGAATTGGGAGAAGAAGGGGAAGGTGGTGCTGCCATTGGATGGCTTGCTGTTGTCCTGATAGGTAGCTTTGGAACCAGGTGATAGAGGAGCTACTAAGGTTTAAGGAGGTGAGAGCATTGATGAGTTTATTGTGATTTACCATATCAAAGGCTTTGGACAAGTCTAGGAATACGGCTGATAGAAATTGTCCATTATTTCTGTAGTGGTTCAATGTGTTAGTAAAGGACAGTAGGGCTGTGGTGGTGCTGAGAGCGGGGCAAAAACTGTGTTGATTGTTTGATAATAGTTTATGTGTGTGAAGTTAGTTCATGAATTGGGTATGTACGACTCTTTCAAAAATCTTAGATAAGGGTAACAGGTTGGCAATTGGCCAATAGTGAGTTTGGTGGAATTACCTCCCTTGTGTAAAGGTAGAATGTGGGAAGTTTTCCAAATAGCAGGAACCAGGCTATCTTATATTGAACTGTTTATGGCTACTGGGCATTCAGTGAGATTTGCAGAAAGTCAGCCTGGAAGTTGTCTGCAGCCAGGGTATATATATATATACACACACACGCACACACACACACACATACATACATATATATATATATATATATATATATATATATATATATATATATATACATACATACATATATTCAAATATCTCTCACATATATATATATATATATATATATATATATATGGATCTACCTTACTAGATCGACAAGTTAAAACAGCAAAAACGACTTCACCGACGCCAGAAGATCGCAAATCACTTCACCGACACCAGAAGATCGACAAGGCAGAAGACCGACGGAGGAAGACACCGACGCTGAGAACACTGCGATGGGGAAAGGATGTGTAAGTATGCAGTAGTGACGGACGATAGGGTGCGAGTAAGGTAAGTGTGCGATGTTGACGGTGTGTAGGGGTAGAGGTGGGATAAGTGAGTTAGGGTTAGGGCGCGGGTTAGGTAAGGGTGCGAGTAAGGTAAGTGTGCGATGTTGGTGGTCTGTAGGGGTAGGGGTGGGATAAGTGAGTTAGGGTTAGGGCGCGGGTTAGGTGAGTGTGCGATAGTGACGGACCTTAGGGTAAGGGTTTGGGTTAGGGTTGTAGATAGTTGTGTATGTATGGGTTAGTGTTGGTTTGTAAGGATTTTGGTGTGCTTGTGTTGTGTGTGTGGGTTTTGGATAGGGGATTTGTTTTGTTTGTTGGTATGATGTGTCGGGTGTATGCGATGTCGTGTTTGTGCACTGTCGATCTTCTGGCGTCGGTGAAGTGATTTGCGATCTTCTGGCGTCGGTGAAGTCGTTTTCGCTGTTTTAACTTGTCGATCTAGTAAGGTAGATCCATATATATATAAATATATATATATATATATATATATATATATATATATATATATATATCCACACACATACATACACACACACACACACACACACACACACACACACACACACACACACACACACACACATAGAGAAATGAGTTTTGAGTGTCTTAAGTGCATTACTTTAGTAAGAGGTCATCTCCAGGAAAGCTAAACCCGTGTCCTGTCACGTTAACCTACATGGATCCATGTAAAGGTTTGACCACAAGCAGAAGAATAAGGACAGAATTCATATTACATATGCATTGGTTTACCCTATTTGCAGGCAAATCATTTCTCTATTTCAGAAACAGAATTCTGGCAGAAGGAGTGTCTGCCAAATGTATGAAATGGGAATGTTGATAATGGAAGACTGGACACATGTGGTGCTATTATTCTGATATTTGGGTTTGTTTGAGGAAAGTAACAGCAAAAGTGCAAAATGGGGACAGCAAAAACTGTTTAAAAATGGAAACTGTATCTGAGGGTTCTCATTTTATCCATGTGCTATGTGTTAAAGTAGGAAAACTGCTCAACTGGCACTCCTCTGTTATCAGGAGCTACATGTGAATGAAGGGGCTGCTTTTCGTATTTCCTTCAGATATGCATAAAATAAGATAAGTTGCATTTAATCAGATCTTAGACATTTGGAAAAATAAACATGTCTAATTTCCAGCTTAAAAAATAAAATAAAAAGCCTAAAGAACTTCACTTGTCTGAGTGGTGGCAGTCCTAATTGGCGTATTGCATGTGATCAGTACAGGATGCTGTGTAGTGACCTCACCATGAACTCATCCCAAGGTTCCTCTAACACTTTGGAGCAAAACAACATGATTTTACTGCCATGGTAATAAAATTTACAAATGTCTCTGCGTTATCTCCTTCCAAATGCTGTGCACCCAGACGGTTTGGAATTCTTCTTTAAAATGTTGGCATACACAGGGCTTGACCAACATAAGTACCTTCTAATCAATATGACAACATGAAAAAAGAAATGTCTGACTCATCTCACTTAGAACACATTTTAAATTACTTATTCTGAGGACAATTCAAACAAACTTTTACAAAGCTGCTTGAAAACAGAATAAAAGCTGGTTCATTCAAAAATGACTGTTTTTTGTTCCCCTTTCAGGCCAACTTTTTTCTGTAGTGCTGCCGTGTTTGTAATGAATAACATCAATATTCAACAATCACAAGTAAAGGTGTTTAAGAAAAAGGAATAAGAAAAGTAATTAATATTATTTGATTCTTAAAAAATGTTTAAACAGTTTGTAGTTTAATGTTAATATATGTCAGTTATTACAAAAAAATAATGTTTTTTGTGCTATTCATAATTAACTATAAAGCTATGCGACTAACGATGTTCAGATAGGCAAGTTGCACTGCTCAAAATGAATGCAGTTTGTAATCATGCACGGTCTGCATGGCAATGACCTGCATTAATAACTAATTTACATGACTAAGAATGTCTCAACTAAGCAATTTAATCAACTTTGCTCTAGCCAGCCTCACCTGTCTCTCTCACACACACACACACACACACACACACACACACACACACACACACACACACACACACACAATCACACACACACACTGGCACAACATACAATCACAGCAGACACTAACACCGTCCTAATATCCACAGACACGTGGATGCACAGGTATACCTATTCATCTATACAGTAACACACTCCGGTGCACTGCTTACCTGCATCATCTGTCTGAGCAAGGTGAACAAGAGTAGCTTTGTACTTCACACATTCACCTGTTACAGTGCACATATGGTTTTGCACTGCTCTGTAAGGACCTTGTGAGTATTAGGGTTGCCACCTTTTCAAATGGCCAAAGTGGGACATTTTTGGTACAAACATCAGATTTTACAGGCTGACACATACCCACGGTCAGTACAAAGGTTAGAACTTGGAACTTTTTTTCCTAAATAAAAGTGTATTCTTGTAGCATTTTAGTTGCTTATTCTGTTTCTTATAACATTTAGGTATTTTAGATACAGAGTAACTGTTTTATGCAACCATTACATACAATATAGGAAATAATTTTGTCCTAAAATCTCAGGACAAGGCCATTTTTACAATTTTTTGTCAGGACACAACTGCCCAAAGAGGGACTGTCCCTCGCAAAATGGGACCGGTGGTAACCCTAGTGAGTACAGATTTATATTAATCACTGTTCTACTCCAAAAAATTGCAGAGCAATGCACTAAAATGTACAAGGATCTAATTTCCAAATGCTATGCCCATGGACTGCAGTATTTACACATAGCTCTGAAAAAACTTGCTTCTAACACTTGTATAAGCTCTGCTATCTAAGAGGGCTGTAAGTTCCCTACTAACAGTCAGAGAGTCCTTGCAGATGAGATCATTTGTACCGACATAAATAAAAACAAATCCATACTTTCTTATATTAAGGTGTTCTAAGGCCTGCCTCATACCCTCTATTTTTGCTCCTGGCAAGCATAACACTATTTGATGTTCATTATCTTCTCTGCAGATGTAAGTATCAGTTCCTCTAATAATTCAATCTCCTATTACAAAAATACCTTTTCTGACCAGATATGAAGAATCTTCAACTTTTAATTCAGTAATATCTGTTTTATCAATTGTTACAAAAGAAAGCTCTTCATCACCATTAGTCTTATTAATCCCAGTTTTTTCTGTGCTCAGTGCATTTGCACGCATACACTTCTCATCCAGCTTGCTTAGTACATCCACGACTTGAACCATGTTGTCAACATCTCCTCTTTTTTCTTACAGTAATGCTCTTCGATCCTTCCACATTCAGTTTTGATTTCTTCCCTTTGACCTCCCCTTACCTATTTTTCTGTCTACCTTCTCTGTTAGATGAAATATGCCTTTTCTCAGTAGACTTAAGGTTTTTTTATATAAAAATGTGATCATTCCCTGCATTCTGTAAGTTATATAACAAATTAGTGTCCTTTATAGTATGCATTAATTTTGCTTTACAGACATTTATTAGTTTTTTTATCCTTATTTGTTGTAAACTTCTTCCTGTCGTTCTTTTTTCATTTCCTTCTATATGCTCCAAATCCTCAGACTGCTTAATACTTCTGTCCAGAATTCTAAAGTTGTTAGTGACATTATCTTGTTTCATAGGGGTTGAGTGATCTTTATACACAATAGACACATCCTTTCCTAAATGTGTTCTATTTGATCTTTGCCTAACATCTCATCAGTCCAGTCATTAACATATGTAACAACAGTTCTCCAAGCTGTGCCAATTGTACAAGTGTAATCGTCATCAGTAAGGCCAGACTTACTGCTAATAATGATAAGCAAATCATCCAACTTTTGACATGAGGAACACAGATCACCAGTGTTATCAGGTGTTACCTTTAAATATACATAGCATTTATTATACTGTGCAAGATGTTTGTGCTTTAGAAAATCATTAATGGCATACTCATTTAAAGAATCCATATTCAGCTGCAAATAAATAAAAAATTCTGAAAGGAAAGAATAATCAAAATAAGTCACCACAGAATTCAAAGACAGTTTAAAAAACTTCTATGAAGAAAAATCACACAAACAATATACAACTAAATATTAAATTAAGTACAGTAAAGTTGTTGCTCTGACCATACAAGTTGTGAAAGTCACGCAAAGGCTGGAACTCCTTTACGTCATGTGCAGTAGCTTCTGCTCACTATTGCTTGCAGTTGCATCTCTTTTTCATAGTAAAAATGAATAAATCACAAACCAAGACAGGATTGTTTAAATAAGCGCTGGATTGTCCTCTCTGTAGTCTGTGTAACTTTATAGCTGATTAGGCCCCTTGGAATGGCTAGAGTTTACCTGTCTAAAACCTATCCATTTCTAACAACCAACAGTGAAAATTAAAGATAAAAAACAAAATATAAATCAAACCAGATCTTCATGTCTACATGCTACCTCTTCATTCCTATAAACAGTGAAAAACAGTGGTAAAAAATAAAATATAAATTCCGATAAAAACGTATGCTACCAAGCTACTATACAGTAAATCAGAAACCAGTACAGGATTGTTTAGATAAGCTCTGAAATGCTGCATCTCTGCTTCTGTGACTAAGTTTGCACAGTGCACTTGTACATAGATTGCTGTGAAGCACAAGCTGAGGCCACCCTTTCAGATTTGCTTTGAGTGGAGAAGGACAAAAATTAAGGGCCTTGCGTAAGGTTACCATATGTCCGGGTTTCCCCAGACACGTCCTCTTTTTTTGGGCTCCTGTCCAGGCGGTTTTTGAAAATTCTGCGATTTGTCTGGATTTTCGCAGAATATTCAAAAAACAGACATCCCTATTTCGGAGTTTTTTTTCCGCTTTGTTTTTTTTTTTTTTTTTTTTTTTTTTATGGGCTCATATACCTGTATACAGGCCAATCAAAAAGCAAAGCTCTGTTCAATGCAGAACTGCATGATGTTCCGCATTGAACAGAAGAGGGTCTGCTGTGCACGTTTTTGATTGGCTTGTACACCGGTATACGAGCCACTCAAAAAGCGGAGCTCTGTTCAATGCGGAACTGCATGATGTTCCGCATTGAACAGAAGGTCCACTTTTTGAAGTTTTGATTGGCTCGTTTCCCCAAACACGGACCTTTTTTTTTTTTTTTTTTTTGCGGATAGATATTATTTCACCCTCTAAGGTTGAAGAGCAAAAAAAAAAAAGGACTTTACTTTTAGCCCACAAAGACAACCTAAGAGGACGAAATAATATGTGCTGGTAGCTGGTACATACAAAGAATTATGGTAACCCTAGCCTTGTGCCTCATGCAACAAATGTCTACTGGGGGAAAAGCTAGGGTTATACCGATACTGTGATATTTCAGTCCTAGTTATTGGCTTCCCACACTGACTACCCATATTTTAATCTATCTCATATAAAGCTCATTTCCAACATTTCAACCCCTTTATATAGTCCTTTCCTGGGTTTTTGTTACCTAGGTGCTCATTCCTTAAATGAGCTGCCAGATATCTGCTACCTACTCGCAAGTCTCAGAATATTTTTTTCATCCCACTTTCTGTACTAACCATGTGTTTTTCCTATTTATTTTAAGCGAATGCTGACTAACTTCGGGCAAAACAACATAAGCACCTTAAAATATTCAGTATGATACAAGTCTGTAGTATTGAAGCGCTGAAGTGTGCATACAGCACTATATAAGAAGTTAACATCACTCTGGGTGCAATTACCTGTAGTGCTGCCTTGTCTGTAACATTTGTATATCACTTATGTGTCTGAAGGCAAAACAAGTATCGCCCTTTACAAAATCAAATTTTCTCCTGTTAGGTATTATTTCTACACCATGATTTATGTGGTGTTTGCTTGGCTATACACTTAATGCTGCTCATTGTCTTGCAATTTACCACAGAAGGTTAATGCTACAAACCATTATGGAGATTAACCCTTTACACCTAAGTCTAATTCCATTGAAAACTGGCACTGGTACTCAATGGGTATACAAGTCAACAAATGAATGATAATCAATAGATGATGCCATCTACAATACAGTAAAACAAGTTCTCTCATGCAGACCTCATCCAGCAAAGTATAGAAGTCTTTTAAAAGGAAATCTAGAGATGCTAATTTACAACTGAGTTGGTTTCATCAGGATTGCAATTTGTCCCATTTTTATGTCAACTAAATTCAAACAGACAGCAGGACTACAACAGATGAAACATGCAGAAGAAAGGAGTGGTAACTAGAAAACGGGAATAAAGTATAAGATGGCCCAAAGAGAGGGCACCAAAGGAGACCTGTACAATGCGCATCATTCATACACCATGCTAAAATGTCATACAAGTTATTCCTTGTATGATAAATTTGTGTGTCTGTCTGATATGGTGGAGAAGCACAAGCTTTGCACTGATTGCAGCATAACCAATTGCAGGCTCAGCCTTGGAAAGAACACCGTCCTTGGGGCAACAGTATTATAACCTTAATCAGACAGCCTTTCCAACTTTTTTCCTCAGTCCTATTTTCTCTAAGAAGAGCTTTTGGGACAATAAACTCATGTTAGCAGAATGGAGTAGGAGCAGCCCACACTAATGTTATTTCCTTCAGTCATGTCTTCATCTGTTCCCTCTCGATTACGTCTCACCACCGCAGAAAAGTTCCTCCATTATCTGCTCCATGGCATAGATGGATAAAACCCTGACTGTGACCCAAGTGACTGAAGTTTGACAAGTGGCTCTGACAGTAGAAAAGCCAGCATGAATAGGCAGAGGACTGAAGGGTCTATGCCCACTCACCTCTCAAGTGGGGAGGGATGGGGACATGCTGTGAGCTGTGCACTGCACTGTTTTGGGGGGGGGTGATACTAGATCATGAACACTGCATGCTAAGCAGCTTGTGGACTGATCTCAGTTTCTCATAGTATCCCACTCTTCTGGTATGGGTGCAGCTCCAGATAGACACATCACCACGGAGATGGGGCATTAAGCCCCAGTGCATGGCCAAAATTGCATAGTGCTTCATACCAGCACTTCATGGTTACGAGCCTTAATTGACAACCCCCTCTAATCTGGTCTTGTATTGGTGCTATCTCTGCTCTATGCCACCCAGCTGTCACCCCCTGGGTGGACTTAATGGGCCACTTGGAGGAATGAATAGGCTGAATGGGGCAGGTGGAGGGAGAAATCCTGATGGTTGTTGAGGCAGGGAGAAAAAAAAAGAACAATTTCACCACATTATAGTCCTGCTGCTGAGATATAGCACACTTAAATCAGCAAATGAAGGCCACAAAACTACCAGCACAGACTCAGCATATACAGAGTGAAGACATTCATTCTTTAGCCAAACATGTCAGTTTTTTATCTTCTTCATAAAACAGGACTGTATTCCTTCCCAGGCTAAGCCCAGGCTGAGCCTGTAATTGCTTATGTTGTGATCAGTGCAAAGCCTGTGCTTCTTCCACCATATCAGACAGACTCATAAATGTATCATATAGCTCACTGCACAAAACTGGAAGAGATTCTTCAGAGACAGCTGACCCTAAGTCCTACATAAGTATCCCCTTGTCAATTTAATTACAGATGGATGACAAATAACAGGTTCAACACTCTTGGTATATTCTGTAGTTTTTCAGTGGAGACCTATTGAAACAATAGTGACACCCAGCTGCCTAAAGGAGTGCATCTGTTTGCATGTGTGTACAGAATAAAAATGTAAATGTTCAGAAATATTGCCACTTTAAAATGTGCATGTTAAAATGAAAATTTCAGTTTAGAAATATTACCACATTAAAGCTGTTTCCTTTAAACCAAAATTTAAAATATATTTATGGTTGTGAAAAGACAGTTGGAAGTCTAACAGACAACGTAATCCACAGCTATGTTGTCATTTTTCAGTTTTACTCATCATGTTCCTTTTGTGTAGCTGTACAGAACGAGCGAGACAGAATTAGCACAAGAAGATCGAGTTACGAAGACAGCAGTTTACCATCCATCAGTGCTTTAATTCAAGCTGAAGTTCTTTCCCGACAGGTACTGTATTACAATTAGGTATCAGAATGATAAAATAAAAAGTAAATAGTATAGCTGATGTTCTGACTGAAATCACTGTTGCACAATTACTAATACATGGATTATCACAGGTGTTGTCTGGCCAGGATACCAAAGTTTTACCTTCCTAGTATCGTATATCCGTGTGACCTCAGCTCACAAGCACAGGGGTGAACATGCGAGTGTAACATCTCAAGCAATTTCACTACCAGCCTGAAAGCAGGTGACATAACCGTCAGACTGATCATCATTTGGTCATTGGTACCATTGCTTTTACGAACCCTCCTTATATTTCTGAACTGTTTGTTCTTACTGGTATTAGATATCAGCTAGGAGGGGCAAGGCTTGATCCATCTGCCAGTCCTTTGTTCCTAAGACTGTGCAGTCCCATTTGTCATCTCCTAACACTTTCCTAGACCCCCAATATCTCAAATGCTTGGCCCACTCTAAGACAGTGGATTCTGCTTCCCTGGGCCTACCTCTACCACTTAAGAAAAAGGTTAAAGGATCTAGTCCAGATACTCAGTTGTACCTTTCTGACTCCGACATACCTGCTGTGGTTTCAGAATCAGCAGTACATCTGACTCCTCCTCAGATGCCCTGTACAGAGACCCTGCTGGAGGCTGGTATGGCATCAGAGGCCTTGATGACTGAAAATTATGCAGACAGCGGTCAACAGTGAATCATCATATCAGAGGGACCAGAGGTTATCCTTCTAATCCTAGTTAGGGAAGAAATCTCAGGGAAACTAATCAAGATACATCAGAGAAATGAGCCACTACATTTAGTAAAGGCAGATGTCACACCAAAAAAGAAGTGTCAGAAAACTAAACTTGTTGCTTCCCCTCAAACTCCTCCTTCCCCTTCTAGGGAGAAGGAATGGATGGATTTTTCTCAAGGTTTGTTTAAGTCCATTTTGGCTCTGATGCCTCCTTCTTTCTTCTCTCCACCCCCTCTCCTCAAAAGGTGGTTGAGGATTCAACTTGTTCTGAAGATGAGGAGGCTTTTGATTCTGACCATTCTCTGGCCTACTCCTCTCAAATGCACTGTCCTGTCCAAGTCCATGTGGATGATGAAGACTCCATTTCACTTGATTCTCCAGCTTCTTTTGGAGAGACAATCTTAAACTTGATGAAGCATTTTGAGTGGGAGTCTAGGCAGATCTCAGAGATGCAGAGAAGTTACTACAACCTTTTGGAAATGGGCACCCCAGCCCATTCCGCTGTACCACCTGTTCTTGAGGCTTTTGGATGCTCTTCAATCCACTTCTGTTGCCTCTGACTCCCAGTCTCTGACTCCCAAAAGACCAGGCAGATTTTATAAAGTCCTTGATGATCTTAAGTTTCTCTTTAAAAATCCTGTGGCAGACCCTTCTGCAGTTTCCCTCTTGTCTGATAAGTCTTCTAAAAATCCTCCCCAATGGCAATGCCCTCCCTTCAGACAAGGAAAAAAGGTCTGTAGATAGAGAGTGTAATACTTGATATCCATTCTTAATTGTTTAAATAAGGTAATGGTGGATTTGCAAGAAACTGATTCTAAACAACAGACGTTTTCTTTACTTAATCTGGTTACACAAGTGGCAAGACACAGCATTAAATGCAGTTATGATAATGTTAAGGCCTCATCCACAGCAGCTGCTACAGGTTCTGTAATCTGCAGGTATGCATGGTTACGTAGTCAGCCTATTCCTGATAAGTTGAAAGCAAAAGTTATGGACTCCCATTTAGACAAGAATCTCTTTATTGACCCCCAAGCTGCCAATCTTTTCAAAACCATTCAAGAGCAGGGTGCAACTTTCTGTTAACCTGTGTACCTAGAAATCAGAGGAATTACCCTAAAAACCTACATCTTCTGTCAGAAGGGACCACAGGCATAGCAAGAAACACAGGAAGGCTCCCAGAAAAAGAGATTCCCAGATAAACCAGTAAAGAATGCCTCATCTTGGAGGCCCACTTTTCGGAACAAATGTCTGCAACTATATTCAACCTCCTTTCCCCCTTGCCCCCAGCCATACCTGCCCTCATCTCAAAAGGGGTGACCAAATGTTTCTCCATCTGGGAAAAAGATTACCACAGACAAATGGGTGCTAGCTGTCATAAAAATGGTTATGCCACGTCTTTGTTACAGGTTCCCCCTCTAAATGGCACACCCTCACCTCCATACAATCAGATTAATCTGTTCCCACCCATTTTACAGCAGCTGTGGGTACAAGGTACAACAGAGCCAGTTCCAGAAGAATTTGTATGAAAGGGGTTTTATTATTTATTTTGTTTATTGACTATTGATTATTGGGTAGGAGCCCATTTTCAGTGCAGGTCCAGGGAGAAAACCTTTGTAATATTGCAAAACATTTTAAGAACAATAATTTTACAGTCTTTTAAAATAATTTTATTTATTTATTTATTTGACATTTGTTAACCACAATAGTCCAACTGGATCACAGAACCCATTTTCAGTGTTTGCTCATGAAGAAAAGCTCCACATTTAGACATTTATATCCATACACAGATAGATTACAATTGTTACAACATGAAGTAAGTTAAGACTTTACATTTACAACAGATTAAAGACGAACAATATATATAATGTTTTATGGCATAACAATTTAATACAAAAAACAAATACAGTTTTAATAATTATACCAAATTAGAGAAGTATGAAAACATTGATTAAGAAGAGATGCAAGTTATATAACAATGATTTAATACTTAGAGAAGTTTTAGCCACTTTAAAGAGAAATTAAAGGTAAGTTAGTATAATACAAGCAGGGATTGCAATACAAAGTGACAGAAAAGCATGCTTATGATATATTTAGCCAGAAATCAAGGGAAGAGAAACTGACAGAAGGAAGTGTGTGAAGAAGGGAAAGAAATGAGATATAAGGTATGAATAGGTATTTGTTCACATTTAGGGATATAGTTTATCACGGTGTTAAGCAAGAACAGAGGCAGCTTTTGGCTAGAAAGTCTTTCAGAATGGTTTTGAAGGATAGGAAGGAGCAACATGGTACAAGTACAGACAAAGCCAGGCCTATTTGATAGGTTTGTGGACAGATAGAAGTTTTTGGTCACTGGGTTGTAATGACTGACTAGGAACATAGTTGTGTAGAATGTTACTTACTGCTGTGTACAAGCAGATGGATTATGGTTAATTTTGTAGATGGTAAAGTCAAAGTCAAAGTAAACTTTATTGTCATGTAGGACTACACAAGTGCAACCTAAACGAAGTTCCAAGTATCAACTCACCAGAGAGTACAAAGGAAGCAAGGATAACAAGAACAACAGTGTAACATTTGAATTTAAAAAAAGATATTCAATACAAGAACCACAGAAGGATAAGTAAACCAATAATAACAGCAAAAATACACAAGCCCGCCAGACAGTCATAAGAAGAATACTGTACATAGCAGCACGAGAGAGTAGGATTGCACATGTTAAAATTGTCCTTCATTGTTCATCTGCATCAGACAAACAGCAGGCAACTGGACATGAATAAGAAAATATAATGCTACATCAAAGAATAAAAAAAATATATATATCGCATACTTTTCATCTGAGCTACATATTGTGAATGATTACTGAATAAATAATTAGTGGCTGGTATCAGAGTTACTGTTGGGTAGAAGCTGTTTAAGTATCTGGTGGACCTGCAGCAGATACTCCAATATCTCTTGCCCGAAGACAGTTGTGCAAAACAGCCATGTGCAGGGTGAGAGGAGTCACAGATTATTTTGGATGCACATTTAATGCTTCTTGTTGTGAAGAGATCCTGGATTGATGGTAAATTGGTGCCCATGATTTTTTCGTCAACTCTCACCACTCTCTGTAGCTTCTTTCTTTTTGCCATTGTACTGTTCCCAACCCAAACTGTGAAGCTACTAGTGAGAATGCTCTCAACTGCTCCTCTGTAGACTGTGGTGAGAACAGTAGGTGGGAGCTTTGCTTTTTTGAGCCTTCTGAGAAAGTGGAGACGTTGGTGTGCTTTTTTGACCAACTGTTCAGTGTTCACAGTCCAAGAAAGATCCTCCAAAATGTGCACCCCCAAAAACTTTGTAGGTTTGACCCTTTCCACCTCCACCATTTGTCATGAGCAGTGAGTGTGTTGTTGACCTTTTCCTGAAGTCTACAATGATTTATTTTGTTTTATTGACAATCAGGTCAAGGTTGTTCTTTGCACACCAGTCAGTCAATGAGAAGACCTTGTCTATGTAAGTCCTTCCCTTTGATAAGGCCTACAACCATAGTATCATCTGCAAACTTAATGATGTGATTGATGTATTGTGCAGAACACTCATGGGTGAGGACTGTGAACAACAGAGGGCTTAGCACATAACCCTGAGGAATACCGGTACTGATAATTATGCATCCTGAGGTGCTGTTGCCTGCACATGTTTTTGGAGGTCTTTTCATCAAAAAGTCTAGGATCCTGTTGCACATGAGCTTGCTAACTCCAAGACATACAAGCTTGTCAATAAACTGCACTGGAACCACTGTGTTGAATAATGAGTTGAAGTCAGTAAACAACAGCCTGACGTAGTTGATTCTTCCCTCCAGATAATTAAGTGAGAGGTGAAGTGTCATTGAAATAGTATCTGTGTGGATCTGTTAGCCGAATAAGTGAACTGTAGAGGGTCGAAGGTGGATGGAAGGTTTGCCAACAGATGCCATTTAACTAGACTCTCAAACCATTTCATGACATTTGAAGTTAGAGCAACCGGCCTGTAGTCATTCAGGCAGGCTGGATTAGCTTTTTTTGGGGAGAGGAACAATATTCGTCACCTTGAAGCAAGAGGGAACTATGCTAAGAATAAGAGAGGTGTTGAAAATATCAGTTAGAACTGAGCATAGTTGGTCTGCACAGCCTTTGAGTGCTTTGCCCAGTATTTTATCAGGACCAGCAGCCTTTCTGGGGTTCACCTTCTTAAATTGAGATCTCACTTCTTTGGAGTTAATGCTGAGCACCCCCTCCTCCTGCTCAATAGGTAGCCTTGTAGCAGCCACTTTGTTCTCTTCAGATCTTCCAAAGAAGGTGTTCAACCTGTCCAGGAATTCAGTGTTGTCTTAACACTGAGTTGGCCTGATTTTATAATCAGTGATCTGTAATATCTCTTACCAGAGACTCCTGATGTCCCTCTTGTCTGCAAACTGACTTTGTAATTTCTGTCCATATTCCCTGTTGGTCTCTTTAATACCCCTTTCTAGGTTTGCTCTAGCTTCACTGAGACCCTTCTTTTCCTTGGCCTGAATGCTTCATTTCTTGCTTTCAGGAGATCATAGACTTTGCTGTGGAGCCATGACTTTTGGTTTGCTCTGATTGTGATGCTTTTGATGTCAGATACATCATCAACACACTTAGTGATCTAAGCTATTACTGCTTCTGTGTAATCATCTATGTTTACCTACTCATCTGACGTAGCTGCCACTTTGAAAATGTCCCAGCAGGTACTATCAAAGCAGTCTTGGCGACATTCTAAAGCCCCTTCACGCCAGACCCTGATCTGCTTAACTGTGGGCTTTTCTCTGATCAGAGCCAGTTTGTAGGCTAGTAAAGCATGATGGTAAGATGGTCAGATCTTCCTAAGTTAGGTTATTGTACTGCTCTGTCGGCATCTTTGATGTTGGAGTATGCCTTGTCCAGAATGTTTGCAACCCTTGTATGAAAACCTACAAATTGATAGTAGTGGGGTAGCACCTCTCTCAGATCAGCTTGATTAAAGGACAACCGCACCCACAGACTCAAAAAACATGTTTATTTCATCATGGTTTGATGTTTCCTACATTTTAACACCACTCTGGGACAATTTAGAGCTTTTTAGATATTTTTATATGCAATTTCTGACTCTGACCACATCGGGTCTGGCATCTTGAAATAATTCTGACTGTTTAGTCTGCCTCTAAGTATCCCAGAATGCATTGTTTGTGTCCAAAAAAACAGCATCAGATCTGCCACGTTTTCCCTAAAGCTCCTTTCAGTGCACTGATTTTACAGGCATTCACTACTGTGTTATAGTCACCTACTTTTGGTTAAAAGTTTATCCTTTTTCAATTACTACTTCAAACACAAGCAGTGCAAATGCTACAGAACAGAACTGAAAAGTGGATTTTATTGCTGTTTTTTTCTTAGAAATGCTAACTTGATTTCTTTTGTGAAGGCTGAAATCTAGTTCTTCAAGGTATCTCCCCTCCCCCTTCACACCTACCTTCTATGGCTGTCAAAGATCTAAGGGTAATTTGACCCATTGTCTGCATGTGATTGACAGCACATAGCAGGTGAAAAGACTAATGTACTGTTTTCTTGTCAGCCTTTCCTTCCTTACAGTGGGAGACTTTTTTGTTGCACTCCTCCTGTCAAATTTAGAACCAAGCTCCATAGCACTAGGAATAATCACTGTTTTTCAAAGCATCAAACTCCCACTAATTTTTCCTGCCTGTTTGGTTAAATAGCTAACAAGTGATGCACTGTAAACACAAAATGTTTCACAGACTTGCATGACAGCACCCACATGCTTTTTGTAAGTGGTAATTTAAGGAAATTACGGTATTGCATACTTTTTGTAATCTGATATAGTCTTGTCAATTAATTGTGACAGACATCTGCTTCTTATGTAAAAACATGCAATTAATGCCTATGCATGGTCATTATAAATTTATGCTCTTAGTTTTTGCAGCTGTTACTGTGCTTCTGCCTGTACTTTGTCACATATCAGTACGGCTCTTCAGAAAAGTAAGATTATAGATTGACATTTTTGCTAGGTTAAGAGTGGGCTGGGCAAGGGAGCTCTGACATCACAATGTGGGAGGTCCACTGGCTCTTCTATACAGCATGTAAATCAGGCAGGGATTTCATCACTTTGGGGGAGGAAATGTCCCGGTAGCTAGAGCAAGAGCTCTGGCAGATGTGACATCATCATTTTTAGAGCCAGCTAGAGGTTTTTCAACTTGGTTTTCAAAGTGAAAATAAAACAGTATGGAAAGGTAGGAAGCCCAACAGGGAAAACAGTTGGCTGGATTAGTTTTTAAAGCTGCATGGGTGATTTTTCGAGGCTGTATCAATGAACAGGGACTAAAAGAGACAGCAGTTTGAGCAATCCGCTTTCATATCCCATTGTTGTCTTTTAAAATCGCCAACAACCACTTGTGCAAAGTATGAGGAGTTTTTCCTCTGCAGCTTAGTGAGAGCTCACATATAAAGTTATAAAGATTGCTCAGGGCCTCAGTGGTGTTTCTACTGGGTGGAATGTATACCGCTGTTACATATATTCTATTTAGCTCTCTAGGAACATAAAAGGGTCTGCATTTTAAGGAAAGGAACCCTGATTATCAGAGGTAAGAAGCTGTGTATATGTTAGCTGATGGGGTAGTTCTAACCAATACAGTGGTGGGTTCTGAAAGGGGTATTTGCTTTACTTCAGACTTTTTCTAGTGCTAAGGAAAGAAGGGCAGTGGAGACCCATATTCGATCTCTCCTCATTAAACACCTTCTTAAAAGTGCCACCTTTAAAAATGTTCTCCCTGCACATTCTGCTACCTTTCATTCTGCCCCAGGCTTTTCTAGCATCCCTAGATCTAAAGGATGCTTACCTCCTACAGGAGACTCCTCAGGTTTTGTACTGGCTCATTTCACTGTCAGTTTATTACTTTGCCTTTTGGGCTTTCCACAGCCCCAACAGTTTTCACAAAGTGTCTGTCACCACTGATCGTCTTCAGCCAAACCCAGAAAATTTAGATCTTCTCTACTTATACAAACTGTTAATCCAAGCTACTTCAGCACAAGTTCTCCAACAGCATCTCGAGTTCACACCTACCCCCATCTCAGTTTGAGTTCACAATCAGCTGCAAAAAATTCTCCCTGCAGCCATCTCAGGATCTATTTTTTCTGGTCTGCAAGCTAGACACAAAATGAATGCAGGCCTACTTACCTTAAGAGATGGTGCAGAGCCTTACAAACTCCTTCCACAGCCTTGCCTCCCTCAGACAATGCTCAGCTAGGGAGATCTTAAGGTATCTGAGGTTCATGGTGGCTACTATCCCAATGTTCTCCCCTAGCTATTGCATATGACAAAAATCCAATGGTACCTGAAAACAGTTTGGTCTCAGCAATCATATCAGGAAATGCATACAGATGCCTCAGACAAGGCATGTGGGGTCCTGACACGCAACCATTCACTGCAGGGCAGATAACTGCCAATGCTACTAAAAGAACACATTAACATGAAGGAAATGAGGACCCTCATCCAAGCTGTTCAGTTTTTTTCACATCTCTGGAAACCAGGTACCCCAAGAGTGCTCACAGACAACACAAGACAACAGTAATGTGGTATGTAAACAAGCAAAGAGGACCAGATCTTACCAATTGTACAGATCAGCACAGAAGGCCTGGAACCTTGCCACCCAGAAAAACATGTCACTTACAGATACATACATACCATCACACAACTCTTTAAGCAAGTCCTTGTAGGACCCTCATGAGTGGACCCTGAAAAGACAGGTTTTCCAGGGCATCCTTCAGAATTTGAGGACCCCCCACCCACAGACGGACCTGTTTCCTTCAAAGACTAACAAACAGCTTCCACTTTTTGCACTAGGGACCCCTGCCCATTAGCTTGAAGGACAGATACTTTCACGTTTCAGTGGACATGGAAGTTCCTCTATGCCTTCCATCCTCTACCCCTTATTACAAGAGTTTCTCTAAAGACCCAAAAAGAAAGAAAAAAAAACCTCTTGTTACTGATTCCCTTCTGGCCAAGACAACATTGGTTCCCTCTTCTTTTTCTTCTAACCAGGGGTAAGTAATGCAAACTGCCACACTACACAGATCATATCATACAACAGAAAGTGTTACTGCTTCACCACAATCTGTCATCACTAAACCAAACTCTGTGGATGATAAGGTTCTGATTACTTACAGTCATCATTTTTCTGAGGCTGTTATTAAGATTCTCTAAGAAGCCAGGAAACCCACCACTTAAAAATATTACGTAGCCAAATGGAAGAGAATTTCCTGTTGGTGCAAAATGAATGGACAGGATACCAGTCAGAGGTACTTTGCATTCTGATATGTCTGTGCGAACTACTGCATACAGCTCTACCCTACTCTTCCATTGAAGCCCACCTGTTAGCCATCTCCACTTGCTTACCTCTCACCCCCCCCACTTATGTCCAGATCTGAGGTCAAGTTATTTATTAAATGGATCCTGTATCTTAGACTACCCAGAAAGCCCATTACCCCTACATGGGACTTCATCTTTGTGCTGGAGAAGTTTACCTTACTTACCTTTGAACTCGCAGCATCAGCAAACCTTAAATTCTGTACTTACAAAAATATCCTACTTCTGGCCCTTACCAGTTAGGAGAGTTTCAGGCCTTCAGGGCATATTTCTCAACTGTCCAGATTTTTACAGAATGTACAGATGGTTGCCTCCATTTTTTATTTGTTCCTCGTAACATTTGTAGTTTGCTGACAAATCAGTGAGAATTGAATTTATTAAGTAATGGCATACATTTGAGTTTCAGACTTCATATCTGTTAGAAAATGCATGCTAATTTTCTAAGTTTGTAAGAGCAATATTTAAAATTTGTCCCTGTTTTTGGGAATTTGTCCCCACATTTTTTTGGGAGGTTTTCCAGATTTTTTGTGCTAAGAGGTTGAGAGATATGCTTCAGGTACTCAGGGTGAACCTTCGGACGAATCCTTCATTCATGGCAAAAGTAGTAAACAAGCTGTCTCTCAATCAGGCTATAAACCTACCTACCTTCTTTCCCAACTCAAAGAATCTGGAGAAAGGATACTGCATTCTCTGGACACTCACAGGGAAGATTGTTTTTGGACAAAACAAAATCCATTTGAAAATCTGATCAACTGTTTGTTTCCTTCATGGACTCTAAACTGGGTCAACAGATATCCAAGCAAACCATTGCTAGCTGGATCTCTAAGACCATCTCATTTAGTTACTCTGTACATGGCAAGTCCTTGCTCTCATGTCCTCAAGTTCACTCTACCACAGCAGGAATGGCCCTTGGGGCTTTCTGTAAAGGAGTGACTGCCAGGTTCATACCAGAGCCTGCCACTTGGTCATTTGTACTCACTTTCAATAAACATTACTGAATAAATGCCTTTTCGAGGTTAAGAGCTGGCATTGCTAGGTCAGTCCTATCTGGCCTCTTGGATAGTTCTACTACTGCCCATTAACCAAATGATGTACGTCAGCTGCTGAAATGTCATTTCCCACAGTGGCTAGAAGTGAGTAAAATAGTACAGGAGTTGCTGGATGACAAGTAACCTAGCCTGTATGTCACTTGTGTTGTATCAATAGCAATGTCAAATAAAGTTTTGTATTACATTTGCATTGCAAAAGTATTACTTTTGCATTGTACCACATTGTATATAGAACCATCCAGAGTGGCAGATAGATGTTCAAATATCATTTAACAGTTCTGTACTTAAAACTACAGCTGTACAGACCATTCTGAATTAAGTAGTTTACTTCCTTGAACCTTCTAGAATTTACCAATCTAAGAATTACAGAAGTCAAACTACTCTTCAAAATATTTACATTAAAACCCAAATTGGAAAACAACAGCAATTACTGACCTGTATCCATTATCTCACCACTCTCTGTACTTGTCATTTGAGCAGCCTTTCATGGTTCCAAATGTTCTAAAGTGGATAATGTTAGTTAGTGAAACATTCAACACTACTCAGATTTAAAGCAAACTTGCAAATTTTGCTTTATCAAATAATATATGCAATTTAAAATAAACAGGAAGATAAGGATATATTTACAACAATCAGGAGGGTGAACTCAAAACAACACCTGCATTTACACAAGGCTGTAAAAAACAAGTGTGGGGAGCCGACAGACTGAAAACAACACAAAGTGCAAGGTACACTTTATCTGCTACTGGCTGGCAGGCATGGGAGGCAAACTGGGTCCTCAGGTATGGCCCGTGGAGCCTCTCAGATGAATTTTGAATGCAGAGACCATGCTCTGAATTATGGTGTTTTCCTTCAGCTGCAGAAACAGTGTATGTGTTTGTCCATATGTCTGTGTATCTGTAACCTGTGCTCATGGTATGTGCATGTGTGTACATACTCTGTGTGTATGTAACAGGAAGAAAATTCCAACATAGGAAAAAATAACAGATTTTTGTATACAGACACTTTCTAATGTTTGTCAGGAAAAGCTGTAAAATAAATGGGAAGTCTCTCATGTTGGATTCACCAAAATATGAAAATAAAGGTATACATTTTATGCAAATAAATTATCAGGAAAGGCAAAAGACCATGTTATTAATTTGCTGGACACTTCTGCAAAACTGTATGTCTGAAAACAAGAACACAGCTGCTCAAATGTAACAGGAAGGCATAGTCAGTTTCATAGTATGCAAAAGCACCTGTATGACTCTTGTAATGATGTGACTATTGGTATGCTGCAAAACATTATTTTAGAGCAGAAAAAAGCCCCAAACTAGAAGTTATATACTGCAAATTATATGCTACAAAGGGAACAGATTAGCCAGCTGTGAGAACAGCATAGGTTTAAATGTGAGTCACTCTCTATGTGGATCATTAAATGGCAGACACTGCTGTTGTCTTTCGGCTTTTCCCGGTTAGGTGTCGCCACAGCGAAACTCCGGTCCACTAATGATTGACAGTAGATTTTCATGAACCCGAGGTGCCAGCTCGACGTTCAACCTTCAATGAAGGCACGCCCATTTATGCATGTCTTTCGAACGCCCACCCAACCATGGGGAGGACATGCAGACTCCAAACTGAAGGCATTCCCGCACTCCAGCTGAGAATCGAACGGGAGAACCTCTTGCTGTGAGGCAACAACGCTACCACTGCACCACCGTGGATGTCATGTAAAGGTAAGGCTGGCTAATCAGTTTGATAGTCATTGATAATTCTTCAAAAGGCCTGATCTCTGAGTTCTACAACTCCAGGAAATGCTGCTTAGTAACATCTTTACTTGTGCATACACAATGCGCATAATACTGGAACTTTTAATCTGGTTATGTATTTTATTGCAAACAATCACAAAAAAGCCTGCAAAGCTGCTTTAGTTACATAACATATATATCTCTGTAGTCTTTCTTCATGACACATTTCATTGGCTAGACAGAGGTCATTACATTCTTAATAGTTTCTATTGATTTCTGGCCATTTCCTCTTGGTGAGTGCAACACATACTTTATGCAGTACAATGCACAGGAAATAGCCACAAAGTAGCTTAGAGGACAGTATATATACTATGTAACCATGAGCAAGGAATTTACCTTGTAGTCTTTCAGGAACAAACTTGAAAATTGTCATTATACTTATTAAGTTTAATTAGTACTGCAAACATTTTACAAATGCTGCATACAAGGTTACTGAGTCATTTAGAAAGCTTCATTTGTAACTGTGCCTGAATACTCAACTCACATTTCCTTATACTGGATGGTTTGCAGAATATTCTTTGTTCTACTCTGTTCCTCCCACCCTCCCTCTTTCTCTATGTAGTATTATACATATATAATAAATAGGCACACGCATGTACATACACACACATACATTACTTCAAAAATATTTATTTAGACTGTTGAGAAAACGTGCAATATGTTTGCAAATAAAATTTGTTCTGTATAGGACGACCATAGTATACTAAAAATGAAAAAATAATCACTTATGGATAGTTCCATCTTTTCTAATGGCCATTTTATCCTAAGGTCACAACAATAGGAACATTTCCTTTCAAGCAGAGGTTGCAAACAAGGAACCAGTTCTGGATGTGATGCCAGCCTGTCACAGGGTATGCACAGTTTCATATGCACAGCAGTTACATTTTTCAGGAAATTCTCATGCCTATGAGGGAAATAGAAGTCCTGATGAAAGCCCACAGACAAACAGACAGGAAAACATAAAAATTCCTTACAGAAGGCTTAACTGTGAACTTAATCAAAGAACAAGAGATGTGAGGCAGCAATGTCACTGTGAACAACTGGGATGCCCTATATGTAAGTCTGCATACCTATTTTATTTATTTTCAATTTAACTGTGGTAGATCATTGATTCCATTGAATCTATTTCAGTCTCAATCTAGGGTAAACATAACAGATATATGACATTGTACATAGAGTGAACGACAAAATGCAATGTACATGTGAAGATATGTGAAGGCTGCCAGCCTAGCTAGATAGAATTTTGTACATAATTCTATGTCTTTGTAAATATTAATAAAAGCCATAGGCTTGTTCTCTTAAATGTGAGAAGACTGTATTGGATGTTGAACTGCAAAAATGTAACAACAGTGCACTCTGCTGAAAGAAAGATGGTAAGTCAAGCATTTTAAGACTGTTTTGATCAAAGGGCTCGGAGCCGTGGTGTCTGAACCAGCAGATTCTTTCTGTTGTTTTGAGACCAGAGTTAATTGCTAGATGTTACATATGTACTGTATTTAATTGCTGTAGTTTCCTGACCAGGTGCAAGCTTACTAAGAAATATAAATGTAGAGTTTCTGTTAGCCCGGGAAAGAGAATTGTTAAGAATGATGTAATATAAAATGAGTCATGCAGCATGTTATTATCAATTTAAATGACTTTCTCAGAGACAGAGAGATAGAGCATTTTGGATTTTGTCTAAACCTGATAACAACTCACCAGTACTCTGCTTTTGCTCTCCATGTAAGTTTGTTTAGAACTGTGCTTGCTCTTAGGAAAAGATAGAAAATAATAAGTTTAGTCTAGCTGTTTTCTATGTTTATGTCAGAACTATTCTACTGTATTATTTTAAGCATTTTCCTGTGATCTCTGAACTCTTGACTAGCACTGTGTAGTAAGAAGTATTGTCTTGGGTTTTATTATTTATTATTAAATATTTTTTAACCTTTCAACTGTGGCTGTTTTGTGTAAAGATAATTTAAGCTCTGGAGAACATTGCATGTATATAGTGATACTGTACATAGCCACTCCAAATAAGCCTTGCTGCTCAGTCACACTTACCATTTGGATAATAATATTGCACAGTAATAATTGGACACCCCTTGGTAAGGGCCTTATTAGTACCTGATAGTTGGTGGTGGTGATTACTACCTTATAGCCTGGCAGGAAGGGGCATAGCTGGAGAACCTGTGCCAACCTTCCTCATGAGTGTCTGTGTGTTTGTATATAACTCATATCTTAGAGTGTGTGTGTGTGTGTGTGTGTGTGTGTGTGTGTGTGTGTGTGTGTGTGTGTCTGTGTGTGTGTCAGCTACATGGGCAGGGACATGAAGCACTGGTTGGACAGAGAGGGTGCTGGAGGTTTTAGCTTGACCACTAGGCTGAGATCTGCACCCTATAGCTGTGCCAGTGGGGAGTCTTATTGGGGATCTGGAGAGAAAGGGAGAAATCAGCCCCAGACTGTGATCTCTGTGTGCTCTTAAGGGAAATTATACTTTACTGTGTGTGTATATTTGTTATCCTTCCCAATGTGGACGCCCCTCACTGGTGTTAGTGGTGAGGATTGAGGCTCCTTGATTACTGGGCCAATGCACGGGTGTCACATATTAATTGTTTGGCAGTGGTGGGATATCCACACCACATATTAATTGGTTGGCAATTGGCTTGTAGTGGTATGGATAGTGAATTCCTGTAGCTTGTGTACAGTGATCAGTGAAGGTGTTTTTGTACTGTAAATCAGCCACGCAGTGAATATTCAGAGTTCATATCACAATTGTTTTATTTCTATTGTTAGCTTAGTTAGTCAGAGAGAGCAGGCAAGCATGTCAGCAGAGGAGTATGGCAAGCTGTCAAGGATGTGCCAGGCTTAGAGACTGGTGCATGGAAACCTAAGGCAGACATGATTGCAGCTTTGCTCACAGCTGCATCAGAAAACAGCAATCAGGAGGGTGATCAGACCTGCCTAGAAGCTGAGGAGAAGGAAAGGCAGAAGCAGCACGAAAAGGAGATGCTGACTGTTCACCAGTGTCATGGAGGTAATGGGGAAAGGAGTAACCGGATCCCAGAAGCACAAAAGGTCAGTAAATTTCATCCGCAGTTTACAGAGGGAGATAATTTTGATAGTTTCATTCATATGCTTGAGGGGTATGTAAACAGTATGATGTTGATCAAAGGCGTTGGGTACGGTTCCTGACCCCCTTAATCCATGGTAAAGCTATAACTGTGTTGTCTAAAATTTCTGATCATGAATTGTTTGATTATATTGTTGTTAAGAATTGTCTGTTAGAATTTTTTAAGCTAAAACCTGAAACTTATAGGAAAACGTTTTGTGAGCATAGACACAAGGCAGACGAAAGTGGGTGTGAATATGTTGCTGAACTGATCACTTATTTTCATAGGTGGGTGAGTGGATGTCAGGTCACCATGTTTGAAGGGCTGGCAGACCTTTTGTTGAGGGAACAAGCCCTTAGCACTTTGCCTGAGGGCATGAGGATCTGGTTAGCTGATAGACAATGTGCTACTTCAGATGAGTTGGGGAAGAAGGGAGACATATATCTAGCAAGCAGGGCATCCCTGCACAGGAAAGGGACCCCCGGAGTGCTGCTCATGGGTTTAAAGGAACCCATGATGGGCAGCCCAGACTGCTCCAACAGTATCTGCCAGTAGCAGGAGAAGCCACTAGTCTAGGTACATGTCCAGGAACTAGAGTAAAATGTTTTGAATGCAACCAGTGGGGCCATGTGGCATACAGATGTCCATGGAGGCAAGGTGGGGAACAAAAGGTGAGAGATCCAGTAAGTGGGAAGGACAAAATGCCAACAGTAGGTTGTCTTGAGATAACAGGCATACCAAACTACCATCCTGCAAATGTCCCGATAGGGAATGATTTTGACAAAGCAGTACCATGTGTTTGTGCAGTTACACACAGTCAGGCTTGTAGACAAGCATGTGGGTCTGGTAGCCTGGGGGTGACCCAGACAGACCACCTACTTGCAGCCAGGAATGGTGAGGTGGTTACTTCAGGGAGAGAACTACTCTCTAGCAGTGAGACTGAAGGTGAGCCACAGCTGCTTATGGGTGCTGATGTTCCCTTGGACAAAGTGACTGCAAAGGTAGAGGTGAGTAGTGGTATCCAAGCTGACAGCGAGGCACTGCTGTCAGAGGATGCCAGACATCCTGTGGAAGGGGAGCTGGGAAGGATTACAAAGAGAAGAGTTGAGACAGGCTCAGCTCTCAGACCCTACATCGCCAGGCCTGAGGCAGGTAGCTAGTGAGGCACCTGATTCTCAAGGGAAGGGGGGATCTGTATACTGGGACAAAGGGTTACTGTATAGAGAGAGAGAGACCCCTGAGGAATGGCTAGAAGGTGAGAGGCTAGAGCAGTTGTTAGTGCCTAGAGCCTACCACCTGGCGCTTCTAGCCATAGCCCATGATATTCCCTTTGCTGGTCATATGGGCATAAAACGTACAAAGAGATGTATTATGCAGAACTTCTATTGGCCTGGAATTTCCAGGGATGTAACAGGGTACTGTAGGACCTGTGAGCAGTGCCAAAAGGTAGGCAAGGCAGGAGACAAGGTGAGAGCTTCTTTGATGCCTTTGCCTGTGACTGAAGAGCCATTTCAGCGGGTAGCTATGGATATTGTGGGGCCTCTGTGCACCCCAAGTTCCACAGGGAGAAAGTATATCCTAGTGGTAGTAGATTATGCTACAAGATACACTGAGGCAGTGGCTTTGTCTTCCACTGAGGCAGAAAAGGTGGCAAACACTTTGTTAGAGATTTTCCACAGGGTAGGTTTCCCAAAAGAAATACTGACTGACAGAGGTGCCAATTTCATGTCAGACCTGCTGGCTTGTCTCTGGAAGTACTGTGGGGTGAAGCAGCTGAAGACCACCCCCTACCATCCCCTGACTAATGGCCTGATTGAGAGGTTAAACTCTACAATCAAGTCCATGCTACCACCATTTGCTGACCAGTTTAAGAGGGAGTGAGACAAATATTTGCCCCATCTGTTGTTTGCTTACAGAGAGGTTTCCAGGAATCCACAGGTTTTTCACCCCTTGAGTTGCTGCATGGGCATAGGGTGTGGGGACCTCTAGATTTAATTTGAGATGAGTGGGAAGGTGAGTGTGAACCTCACAAGGAGTCTGTTGTGGCATGTGTATTACCTCAGGACAAGACTCAGGGCACTGATGGGCTTGGCCCAGGAGAACCTGGCAGAAGCCCAACAACAGAAAAAGGTATGGTATGATAGGAATGCTTGAGCTACAGAGAATGCTGTAGGGCAGCAGGTGATGGTTCTCATTCCTGTCAGACACAACAAGCTGCAAGCAGCTTGGGAGGGACCCTACAAGGTGGTAAGAAAGGTAGGTGATGTTAACTACATGGTGGAACTGCTAGGCAGGAGGCATGAGCACAAATTGTACCATGTTAACATGATGAAACCTTACCATGATAGGGAGTCCCTTGTGCTGAGTATTTGCAGTGGATTGCAGGAGGAGTCTGAGGTAGATCGGATGACTGATCACCTCAGTGAGGCTCGGATTGACATCTCAGTGGAAGGGGTAGCAATGTCCCAGCAGCTATCTCCTACCCTGGTTCATGAAATCCAAGCAGTGTTACAGGAGTTTAGGGACATGTTCACTGGGAAACCAGGGTGCACCCATCTGGTGCAGTACCAGGTGGATACAGGACCCCAAAGACCTATTTGGCTGGCCCCTTAAAGGGTGCCTAAGAGTGTCAAACAGACTCTGAGGGAGGAGATACAGGAGATGTTGGAACTAGGGGTAATTCAAGGATCCAACAGTCCTTGGGCCTCCCCAGTGATGCTGGTGCCAAAGAAGGATGTCAGCACTAGGTTCTGTATGGACTACAGGAAATTAAATAGTTACACAGAGTCAGATGCTCACCCCATGCCTAGGACAGATGAGGCCCTAGAGCATATGGGTGGGGCTAAGTATCTTACCACCATTGATCTTACCAAGGATTACTGGCAGGTGCCCTTGACTCCCAGTGCTAGAGAGAAGTCAACCTTTGTGACTCCTTTTGGCTTGTATGGGTTCACAAAGATGCCCTTTGGGTTGAAAAATGCCCCAGCAACTTTCCAAAGGCTGGTAGATCATATCCTAGCAGGAGCAGGAGGGTTTGCCCTTGCTTACCTAGATGATATTGCCATCTACAGCCATTCCTGGCAAGAGCACCTTCAACATGTGAGGGTGGTGCTGGGCAGACTACAGAGGGCAGGGTTGACCATCAAGCCAGCAAATTTTAGGTGGGTTAGGCAGAGGTCTCCTACTTGGGACATAGAGTGGAGAGTGGTAAGATCAGGCCAGAACCTGCCAAAGTGGAAGCCATTCAGGCATGGCCTGCACCTGTTACCAAAAAGGAGGTGAGGGCATTCTTAGGGACAGCAGGGTACTACAGAAAGTTCGTCCCCAGTTATAGTGCCATAGCTGCTCCCTTCACAGACCTGACAAGGAAGAACAGTCCAGATACAGTAGTGTGGACCACAGCATGTGAACAGGCATTCCAGAAGCTTAAAGAAGCCTTGGGAGGACCCCATGTGTTAGCCAGTCCAGATTACAGCAAAGAATTTGTTGTGCAGGTGGATGCTTTGACCCATGGGGTTGGGGCTGTACTTAGCCAAATTTCTTCAGAGGGAGAAGAGCACCCAGTGGTGTATAGGTTCATAGGTGTGTACTAGGCTAATGGCCCTTGGACCATTACAAGCCTAGCCATAGGATTACCCTGGCATAGTGCCACCCGACCTTAGTTCCCAGTGCCTCTGTCAAGTAGAGCCAATGGAGTTATCCCCGGGGTGAATTTTCTGTTTTCCATCCACACATCCACTTATCTCAGTCGTAGGCTCCAACCCAGGGAGGAATGCTATGCAGCTGAAGAAAAGGAATGTCTAGCCATAGTGTGAGCACTGCAGAAACTTCACCTTATCTGTTCAGATGAAAATTCACTGTAGTGACAGATCACAATCTCCCAACATGGTTAAACAGAGCCAGCCATCAAAATGCCAAGTTGCTAAGATGGAGCTTAAGATTGGAAGCATATGATATGTCAGTGCAGCACCGCAGTGGGAGTAGCAATGCCAATGCAGATGGGCTCTCAAGACAGGGAATGGGGTAAGGCATATTCAGATAGACCTAACCTTCTCAAGCAATGTTTCTCAAGGGACACTTGAAAAACTAGCTTGAATTCTCGGGGGGGGGGGGGGTTTGAAGATATGTGAAGGCTGCCAGCCTAGTTAGATAGAATTTTGTAGATAATTCTGTCTTTGTAAATATTAATAAAAGTCATAGGCTTGTTCTCTTAAAAGTGAGAAGACTGTATTGGATGTTGAACTGCAAAAATGTAACAACAGTGCATTCTGCTATAAGAAAGCTGATAAGTCAAGCATTTTATGATTGTTTTGATCTCAGGGCTCGGAGCCATGGTGTTTGAACTAGCAGATTCTTTCTATTGTTTTGAGACCAGCGTTAATTGCTAGATTTTACATATATACTGTCTTTAATTACTGTAGTTACCTGACCAGATGCAAGCTTACTAAGAAATGTAAATGCAGAGTTTCTGTTAGCCTGGGAAACCAGAGAATTGTTAACAATGATGTAATCTAAAATGAGTCAGCAGCATGTATTATCAATTTAAAGGACTTTCTCAGAGACAGAGAGAAAGCATTTTGGATTTTGTCTAAAGCTGACAACAACTCACCAGTACTCTGCTTTTGCTCTATATGTAAGTTTATTTAGAACTGTGAGTGCTCTTAGGAAAAGATAGAAAATAGTAAGTTTAGTCTAGCTGTTTTCTATGTTTATGTCAGAACTATTCTACTGTATTATTTTAAGCATTTTCCTGTGATCTCTGAACTCTTGACTAGCACCGTGTAGTAAGAAGTACTGTCTTGTGTTTTATTATTTATTATTAAATATTTTTAAACCTTTCAACTGTGGCTGTTTTGTGTAGAGATAATTTAAGCTCTAGAGTACATTGCATGTATATAATGATACTCTACAAAGCCACTCCAAATAAGCCTTGCTATAAGGTCACACTTACTATTTGGATAATAATATTGCACGGTAATAATTGGACACCCTTTGGTAAGGGTCTTATTAGTAGCTGATATTAGTGGTTGGTGGTGGTGATTACTACTTTATAGCCTGGCAGGAAGGGACATAGCTGGAGAACCTGTGCCAGCCTTCCACAGGAGTGTCTGTGTGTTTGTATATAGCTCATGTCTTAGAGTGTGTGTGTGTGTGTGTGTGTGTGTATGTGTGTGTGTGTGTGTGTGTGTGTGTGTGTGTGTGTGTGTGTGTGTGTGTGTGTCAGCTACTTGGGCACAGACACGAAGCACTGGCTGGACAGAGAGGGTGCTGGAGGTTTTAGCTTGACCACTAGGCTGAGATCTGCACCCTATAGGTGTGCCAGTGGGGAGTCTTATTGGGGATCTGGAGAGAAAGGGAGAAACCAGCCCCAGACTGACTGTGATCTCTGTGTGCTCTTAAGGGAAACTGTACTTTACTGTGTGTGTATTTGTTATCCTTCCCAATGTGGACACCCCTCACTGGTGTTAGTGGTGAGGTTTGAGGCTCCTTGATTACTGGGCCAGTGCACGGGCGTCACAGTACACATGTGCGATACACAAAGTGAATGTCATAGTTGGCTTGAGGGTATAATGGCACTAGTTAAATGGCATTACATTGTGTACATGTATTATATACAGATTTGAAATCAGAGATGTCATGCTGAAAGAATCACAATCAAAAGCAGTGTCAGAACAAGGTATGTACAGGGAAAGAAGGGTATGGAGAGGTTAAGTTAATATGATCAGAGAGATAGCAGTTGCATTTCCCTAGAATTTTAAAATGTGGTTTTATTTCTGATCAGAAAATGGAGTAACAGAAATTATCTTTAAGAAAAGAAGGGAGAGATTCCCAAAGTTTAGGATCAAGGACTGAGAAAGCATGGTTTGTGAAGTGAAGCCAGATTTGGGAGGTTTGCAGGAGATGACATGAGTGGTTGAGATGTCTAAGATTGTATGTTGGTGCATCTCTAGATAATTTGGAGGCTAGTGGGAGGAAGGTATCATTCTTAATTAGTTGAAAGGTAAGTAGAAAGTATGCACATTGTTTCACAGGTAGTCAGTTTTTTTTCAGTGGTGTTCATTTTTTGGGGAGAGAGGGATGAATCTGCAAATGGTATTTTTTCAGTGGTGTTCCTTTCTTGGGGAGAGAGGGATGAATCTGCAAATGGTATTTGAGATGGACTGAGTAGAGGATAATTTTTTTAGCGGCTGCAGCAATTTAAGGGAGACAATGTACTAGTTGAACCATTACAATACCTTTACCTATGTCATTTCTACATGGTCTGGAGAGAAAAGGGGTGATCTTAGTCTAGAATGGGAAAGAGTTATTGAGTTATTGTGTGTGTGTGTGTGTGTGTGTGTGTGTGTGTGTGTGTGTGTGTGTGTGTGTGTGTGTGTGTGTGTGTGTGTAGTCCAGGTAAAGATGATAACTTACAAAGGAGTCTAACCAAATCCCTAAGTATTTGAATGAAGTGACATTTTCAATAGTGTTGGTATGATGATTGAGGGAATGTATAGGCCTGGAGAGAGAAATGTGCTTTTGCCTAGTGCCAATAAGCATTGTTTTATAAGAGAAATTTAACAGTAATTTTTCATCAATGACCTGTTGAATAACAGAATGAAAATCTGCCTGGAGTATGAGTTCCAGAGGAGAGAGAAAGTGGTTGGGCTGGAATATGATCACATCATCAGCAGTGTAAAGTGGGAGAAAAAGATGGGGTAAGTCTAAAGGAAGGTTGTTAATAAAGGCAGAAAAGAGATGTGCCAGAACAGATCCTTGGGGACATATTTTTGTACAGGGACTGATGTAGATGTTGATGAATTGAAATTCACTGAGAAGTGGCAGTTAGAGAGGTAGTTTTGAACCAGAGCAGAATCATCACTATTGTAAGGCTGGCTAGTCAGTTTGAGAGTCAATGCAAATTTTTCAAAAGGCCTGAAGTCTGATTTCTGTGATAACAGAAAATGCTGCAGGAGAACTGAGTGATCAACAAGATCAAAGGCTCTGGTGAGGTCAATAAAATGGCTCCACTTATTAGGCCTTTGGCCACTCAAAGAATAATGGTGTTCTTGAGTGTCCAGATAGTTGTGGATGTACCGTGACCAGACAAAAAAAACATGCTGCTTTTGAGATAGAAGGGAGTATTTGTTGATGTATTGAGTAACTGCAAGTAAAGTATTTTTCCCAGAATCTTTCTTACAGTAGGGAGAATAGAAAAGGGCCAAAAGTCTGAAGGATGGGAGGAATTGTGTTTTTTGGGGAGAGGATTTGCAATGACATTTTTCCAGATATTAAGCATAATATTAAGTGTAATGCACAGGTTGCAGATGTATTTCAGTGGGGTCATGGTGTTGTCTCTATTGTGATAAGTAAACAATGGGTGAAGGTTGTCCGCACCAAGGGGTTATAAAGTTTAATCTGTTCATGAAGAGGGTGGATGTCCTTGGATGTGATAGCTCTGAAGTAAAACAAAGGGATGTACGGAGGGAAGGTAAGAGAGAGAGAGAGATGCAGTTTGGAATTCGAATGGGAAGGTTGCTGAAATAAGCAATGAAATTCAGAGGCAGAAAGTTGAGTAGATGTCAAATCCATGGCAGTTAGGCTCTTCCATCCTGTAAGATAGTAAGATGGTTGACCTCTTTCCAGAAGTTTTTAGGTGATTTTTATTAGTAAGGTTTGGTATTTTATCAGGTAACTTTTATGATAGCATGTAGCTTGCTTGGCAAGGTTGTGTAGCTGAATATAGCTCTGTTCATAGTAGTAGGAAGTGCTTTCCAAGAAAGCCACACCTTCTCTTTGAGTTGTAGAAGAGCTTTAAGCTCATAGGTTAATCAGGTGTATTTTGTCTTTAGTGTAATGGGAAGCAGGAGTTTTGCAGGTCAGTCAGTGTAGGGGTAAGTAGTTCTGCATCAGTGTTAGGGTCAGCTGAATTCAGAAATGGTGACCAGTCAGTTTAAGAAGAGGGTGAATTAAAGTCTGTTAATGTTATTCTGTGATTTATTACAGCAACATATGAGCTTTGAGGATACATTTACATATCAATTATGGATATGAAAACTAATAGGGCAGTGGTCACTAAAAATGGGGATGTATGGAGATGTTTGACATAAGAGAAGGATTGTTAGTGAACATGAGATATAGGAGGGAGTAGCAAGACATGCTGAGGTTGGGTCTAGAAGGCTGCAATATGAGCTGGGAGAGGTTGAAATTATACCTTATAATAAATTTTGATTTAAATTTATCAAATTATACCTAATTCCTGAATTACTGTGAAACTAATGTGCAGGTAAACAAGTCAAAATCTGGATAACCATTTGATATTCAAAGGGAGCTGGGAGTTGGCATAATAGTTGAGGAGTTTTCCTCACAGATACTAAGTCAGGGTTTGATTCTCACCTTTGAGAAAAATTGACTAGGCTTAAAATAACCCACAAGGGCAACTAGCCAGTACCTATGAACTTGCTATTGTTAAGTCCCAGGAAACTGAATCAGTGAAAATATGGACTTGTGTACACTAAGCCCAAAACGGTAATTTCTCAGAATATTACCTTTTTCTGAGGCACATTGATCTAAGCATTGGTATATACAAGTTAAAGAGATGTGGGGGGCTTGCCCCCCCCCCCACACACACACACACTGGGTGGTGTGGGGTGGGTTGATTCACTGCAAAAAAAAAACAAAAAAAAATTTAACAGAGAACAGTGCTGGTCAGTATTCATTGTTTTATATTTTCGTAGCTATTTTGTTCATGATTATGGGGCTTGTATTTATGAGTCTTGAAATTACAACTGGGAGCCCATGATCTGTACTATTTTTACTGAAAGTAACCGTGATTGATGACCAGCAAAATGTTTTGATGGCAGAGAAGAGAAAGCTTAATCCTGGAATTTCCTAGTATAACAATTGTCTAGTTTTGGTTTTTCTAACTAAGAGACACAGTCTCCAGTTCCCACCATCTTCAGGCACCGTCTACCCTCAAACCTGCCTCCATTTCTTAGCTGATCCAGTTCTGGCTTCTGGCCTCTGGGAAACTGGTTATAAACTACAGCACAACCAACTACTCCTAATCATATGGTAAGCAATTCCATAAAACACAAAAGTGGAGAGCAAACATGCCCTTCAGTACTGACTGTAGGACATTTTCTTTTTATTATGACCCTTGTACTCTTGTCTTTTATGTTCTGTCAGTAATTTGGATACATTTCAGAGATGTTTTTATAAGGTTATTGTTTAAGACATGCACAATTCTGACATTTCATCCCATGGATTGCCAGTGGTTGTTTTGCTACTTGTCACATGTTGTAGTAGTGGGACACTTCAGTTCTGAAAGGAATCACCAGGGATTGAGGATAGTGGTCTATGCCCCAAGTGATATGCTTAGCAGTCTCCATCAAATGTAGCAGTAGTGCATGGCTTCTGCCTGAGTCACCAGTATGTAGAGATTCATATTCCTATCACAACTTGTGTGTATAGTTTGTCATTCCCCTTTAATGTCTCAGTAAGTTATTCCTGTTGATGGAGAGTCATATTTTTTGTGTTTTTGTTCTCTTAATCGATGATGTAATGCATGTAATTTTGTCAATACCAGAATGAACATACGTACCATTTATTTACAGAAGCAGCACTATAGATTTTGATCTGAGGGTGGACAAAACATCTTTACAATCACCACCCCCACCCCCGGGACACAGTTGCACAATCTACCCATTTTCTTACCTACATGATATATTGCAGATTTTGGCAGACCTTTTCTCTAAGACTTCACAATCCCCATAACAACTGCTATGTAGTTATTTATGCTTTTTTTGACTGCTCACTTTTTGATGTCTGCCTTACCAACAACATTTTCTAGACCATCCACTTCTGTCTAACATTTTTCCATATATTGCCGTGTGTGTGTGTGTGTGTGTGTGTGTGTGTGTGTGTGTGTGTGTGTGTGTGTGTGTGTGTGTGTGTGTGTGTAATGCCTTACTAAGGGATGGCAGTTTCATTAATTTGCAAAGACTCAAACCCTGTACCTTAGTTACAGGAGACAAGAGCCTGAATCCTCTACACCAACTGCCAGAGCACCACACCTCTCAACATCTAAGTGCAAGAAGTCAGGACAAAGCTAAAAAATGGGGGGGGGGGGGCAAATGTCCAAAATTGGGGCAATTTTTTAATTGATTTTTTATCATATATTCTCTGATGCATATGAAGCCTGAAATGCAAATGTATAACATTATTTCATGATTGTAATCTTCTGTGATTTGCCAGGGATTTGCCAAAAAGTCATACATTTTATGAGAAACAGACCCAAAACATGAGGCACAAATCTGAACATTCTGCAAAAATCTAGACTGTTGAATGGTATGGAGAGCACTCAACATGCATTTTCAAAGAATTGTGAGCTTCAGTGCATTTTCAAGGAATTGTGAACTTCAAGGGAAGAGAAGATTTTTGCTGCTCATGCTGAATCTGTTTTCAATGTGCAGCTGTTTTGTTTAGCAAATGGTCATCACTGTTTGTGCTATAGATTTTGAAAGCAGTGTTTAGTAGCACAACAGGTAGCATACTTGCTTTTGATGCAGAATGCAATGGGTTCTACTCTCACACCATGTAGATGAATTGCTGATACTGTGTTGTACCTTAAAGGGGGATGGGGGTCCTGTAGTCCTGAGGTTGTCAATGAAATGCCTGGTAACTATAAACCTGTTGTCGATTTGCCAGCCATTCCCTATTGCAATATTACCAGCTTACCAATTTTTTTTAATGTAACATAGGCAATTTATTCTTCAAGGGCAGCAGGCAATGAATTTGTAGATGAAACAGTGAAATATAAAGTTGTTTGCTAGCAGCAACTTGTTCATTAGTTATAGATCTCTTTAATGTGGAATTATTCAAATTACTTTTACTTCTGCAGAGATTGTGCATATTGACTGATATCAAATGGCTTTTTATGGTTGAAATGTTCTGAAATGAGCAGTTTTGTCATTATTAACGTATACATTTTGTTGCATTGCTTACTAGAAAAATGTACAAAACTACAAATTTAAAACATGTTCTATCAAATGGTGCTGTATTATACAAGGAGTTTAATTTAATACAATCAGGAAGGTGAATCAAAGAACACATGCATGTCTGCATGGTCCTAAAAATATGTGCATGGTTTGAAAATAGCCCACAGGTAAACTTTATCCACCACTGGCCAGATGCATTTTATTTGAATGTGGGTTTCAATGCCATTTCAAAGACTGTGAGTTTAAAGGGCAGAGAAGTTTACTGTTAATGCTAAGTCTGTTTTCATTGTCAGACTATTGTTTTGTTTAGCAAATGCCTATCAGTGTTTGTGCTATAAAAATTGCAATAATTGCTTTAAATTAAATCTAAATGTCTGCAATCATCGTAGAAGTAAAGAAGAAATGAATATGTGCACTGACTAGTTTGAACAGTGCTTATGGTAACTGGGGAGAAATAGCCAAGTAATGGGACACTGTAATGGCTGCGGTTGGGGTGAGTGTGTGTGTGTGTGTGTGTGTGTGTGTGTGTGTGTGTGTGTGTGTGTGTGTGTGTGTATGTAGGGGGGCCCCTGATCCATTACCCTGCAGAGGGTCACATTTGACCAAGATTCGGCTCTGCCACCACCCTCTCCCACACACACACAAACATATATATTCTCTCACACACACACACACACACACACACACACACACACACACACACACACACACACACACACACACACACACACACACACACACACACACACACACACACACACACACACACACACACACACACACACACACACAGAGGTTCTTTATTTGTTTTAACATATTTTTAGTTACACACATTATCTCTGCTTCAAGTATCAAAGAAACAGAGTTCTGCATGAATATTTCTCTCTGTAGTTCCTCTGCTCACCAGGATTCCATTCTGTGTTTCATCCATCCCTACAGTATTGCTTCCTGTAGAGTATGGAATGGATAAGGCTTCCTGATTATTCTTGAAGGAGCCCATATTTAGCCTGTGTGACTGTGCTTCTGAAAGGTAGGAGTCGATGCTGATGGGAAAGACAGATATGCAATAACATCATCATACAGCATCAGTTCCAAACATAGTCTAAAACATCCAACACTGCTTGCCTCTCATATAGCTGTCAGGGATTGCCATTTTTGTGCAGCAAATTCCTTAATATGGGTTTGAAGGTTGTCTTACAGATTTACACAACCCCGAATCAGATCTACACACAATGTCTGCTATATACAAATTTCAATAAGTATCCAACTGCAGACTATAATGTAAAAGTGTAATTATGTAAATCCAACCAATGACATTGAGCAGCTTTGTCTTACTGGAAGCCTGTAAAGTGACTGCGCTGGTGGCATGCAGGAGAAATCACTGATTATGGTCCTAGTGACCTCAGTTTGGTGAGCAGATCAGGTGTTTTGGCAGTGCAGGCAGGGAGAATGGATGTGCCGATGGGAAGGTTGCACTCTCTGGCACATCGCCATGCCTGTTCCTTGGTGGAGGTTGGGAACATGATGGGAGTATTGTCTACAAGGGCACAGGGTTTTAGTTGAGTCACACACAGACGTGAATGGTGCAAGCATGCATGAGGGAGTAGGGTTAGGACCAAAACCCTGAAAGGATTCCACATGATCTCTATGATGTTCCACAGGTGTCTTAATCTCCTCAATGGTCCTGAAACTGGGTCAGAGTTAGTCAATGAATGGTAATGAAAGCTCACCAGACCCAGTGACCAAGGAGAGGCCCTGGGAGTAGCTGGTGGTCAGAAGCGAGGAAGCAAAAAAATAACTTTTATCAGTGCTGCTATTCTAATTTCACATGTTCGGATTTCAGATGCAATGAGAAGAAAACGTGTGCTTTCCTCTTTTGGTTCAGGAATGTGCTACACTGCTTATGAAACACTATGGTAACTTCACACATTATAAAACGAAAGCAGTAGAATAAAAATTTTAGTCCACTGATCTGATGCATTTCATTAATATATACTCAGGTGTTAAAAGCTGGTTGTCAGTTTTTATAGTATCTTAACAAACGTTGGCAGCAAAGTCCACACCTCCCACTTGTCTCCCAAATCAAGAATATCTGCATTCATTGAACACTGGTGTTGACCCTGCAGAGTCTGTTAGTTTATATCAATGTTTAATGTGGGTATGTAACCACTATATGAATTAACCCAACACACCTGGTTCTTTTCCAGATATCCTCACCAGTATCAGTCATAACCGGTGACATTAGAGGAAAGAAAATCGCTAACATCACAGATGTTTGTGAGTCTATGAAACAGCAGCTGCTTGTGCTGGTTGAGTGGGCCAAATACATCCCTGCATTCTGTGAGCTTCCCCTTGATGATCAGGTGGGTATTGTACATCTGTGTTGAGCACCTGCAAAACAAGCTGCTTAACTCCTTCACACTATTACAGACAAAAATGACAGCTAATGAGACTTAAGTGAATTTACTTAAACTCTATGTACCGCTCAATGATTTTGCAGATCTGTAAATTTTTTAACATTACTACTACTAGGAAAAATTGCAAAATGCAAGCAGTCAGTTTTAGGAGTATGTTAAGTGCACATGCAGGTAGTAATGGAAAATGAGGTGGAAAGGAAGCAGGCAACAAAATAATAGAACCTGTAGTCAGAAGTCTAGCAATCTACCATAACAACTAGTGCCTACACTGTACGCATGACTCCTTGTGGTCAGAGTTCTGGCATGCCATAGTTTTACTCAAAATGGGTAATGCTCAGCCCTGATTTACATAAACTCAGACATGCTACTAAAATAAATGAGTGACAAGTAATTTAGAACTGACAGGGTATTGGGAGCCAAATTAAATTATGTTCCCAGCTCTCATATTTATATATAATGTTATATATAATGAGCTACAATGGAATAGCAACTGTTTGTGTCTAACAGTGTAAGATGACTGCCTGCAATAGAAAATGCAGGGAAATTAAAATCATTTTAATCTGCACTTTAGTTCATATATAATTTAAAGTCATACTTTAATTCATTTAGTCTCACTCTTCCTTTTACTCCATTTTTCAGAAGTTGTATACTTTAAATACAATTTCATTTTAATGTCAAAACAACCATGTTTATTTTCTGAAATGTTAGATATGTATGTGACTGGTGCAACATGTAAAAGTCCTGTGGGAGATTTGTATGTATAGGTAATAACCATCATTAGTATTAAAACGTTCAGCTACATGAAAAAAGAGTATGTGCTATTTTCAGTAGGTTTGTGATTTAACTATATTTGGATTCCACCAATAGATTTGCTAGTAAAGAAAATACCTTGTATGCTGACTGCTCAATATGTACCTTCTATAACAATGTCCGCCTGCCTCCCACCCCCACCCCTTATCAGAGACGTATATCAGAAATTTTTTTTAATCCCATTGTACTTTGATAGTATGAACGAGTGAGGACAGGAATTACCCTGGAGTGAAAATGGAAGCCATATTGTCAGTCTAGGTCTTAGTACCACCAGAATCTAACAACCCTTTGGTTTTCAACACAATATTCTGTTAATTCTGTCAGACTGCTTTTCATACACAGCTTTGCAAGAAAAGTGAACAAAGTAACAGCAGATGAAAACATGTATCAGAGCTATTTGCAAAGTCCCACTCATTACGACTGTAAGGCTTGTCATGATTATTTGCTGCAAACATCTTTTATATTTGTTGACAGCTCGATACAATTTCATGAACTCAGCAGCTATTGACATACACAGCTCTCAACTCTTCCTGATTTTGCAAAGTGTCTGACATGTTTCCTCATTTTTATCTTGCTCCTTGTAAAAGTTTTGATTTTCAGGTAAATCACATCATACATTACACATTAAGTCTTCTTTTGTTCATAAAATGTATGCCGATGCAAAACATGTTGCCCTGGTAACGTTTTAAAGGAATTAGAATAATATTTAAAAATTGCTCCAGATTCTGAGCCTTTGTACCACATTATTTTTCACTTTGTCCCCAATTCTTGAGCAAATAAGTTGAGAGCTGATTCCACTGTATATCTCCTTTGCCATGATTCTTCTTGCCAGATTCTTTCTGGTACACAGATACATGGTAAGTACCTAAAGGTAGAAACAAGACAGCTGTCACACACATCCACACACACACACACACACACACACACACACACACACACACACACACACGCACATCCCATAATAAGGGAGGAGGGGAGCCCTAAGGACAATGTTATATATACAGCTGCAAGTGAAGGCTCAGTCATTTCAAAACATTTGACAAAAGGCTGCTTGCAAAAGCCAGGAGACCATATGATAATGATGACTTTAAACATCTGTGTAGTTTGTGGACTACCAGTAATGGAGGATGCATAAAAACACCAAATTTCACTTGCTATCATTGATGCTAGTAGTAAAACTGTCATCTGGGCATCTGAATCACCTTAGACAATAATTTTAAATATAACCCTAAAGTGAAAAATCTATTCATGCAGAGTGGAGCAAAACTCTATTGTGGCAAGAATCCCACCCCCCCCCCCCCACTAAGCAGCTAAGCTGTCCACAGAAGGCTGGTCTACCAGAGATAATCATCAGTATGGCCAAGGCGAGTGCTAGTGTCGATACAGGGATAGAGTTATCAAATCCCCTGTTAAAGCAGATATGATCCAAGTTAAACTCTACTGATTCAGAATTGGACAATTTTGTGGCACAGATTGAAAAGGAATTTGAAGAAGTAGACCAAGTACACACTGAACACTCTAATTCGATCTTCAGTTTGCAACAGGATTTCAAGCTGCATAATTCCACATCACAGGTAATCATGTGAGACTGGACGAGATCAACATGAAAAGACATGAATGTAGCAGATCTTGAGGATAGATCCCACTGGAAGAATGTGAGGATTTCTGGTATCCCAAGAAAGAAAGAGGGAAGAGCTCCATGGAGTTTATTCAGTACCTGTTGAAGGAGTAGAGTGATCTTCCAAGTCAAGAACTAAGTACTGAGAGGGCACTTTTTATCTTTTATAACCTTGGATGACAGTTAATAATGAACCACAGAGGCAAATAATAGTCCATTTCCCACTTTTTCCCTTAAAAAGAAAAGGAATAGTGAAACTCTGGCAGCCTGGAAAAAATTGTATTGTAGGGAAGTCAAGGTCTATGTGGAACTCGGATTATACTGCTGACACCAAGAGAAAAAGGAATAAATTCATCTCCACAGTGCAGCTTTGCCAATCTAAGAAAATGAAGTTTAGGTTACTGTATCCAACTCTATTTAAAGTATTTTACTTCACCAGAGCCAAAACATCAATAGGTTCTGCAGAAGCTCAAAATTCACTGAGGAGGATGATGATGTCTCGGAGTAGAGAGCAAGAACCTCAAAGAGCAGTTTGGAAAGGCTCATGACAAGTAGAGAACTCTGAGGGGATGCCGAATACAATGGCACCTTTCCCACTGCTTAAACAGAAGTTGGCAAGGAAACAGTAGGTGAATTAAGTTAGACATAAAAATAAGAAATAAGGTTTGCTTCGGGATATTGAAAGAATGTCTTGGCAAATGAAAGGATAAGGGACCTGAGACTATGTATACACATAATGTGCAAATAAAAAGGGATATGTCACAGCAATGGTGGAACCACCACATGGACAAAATAAAGCTTATATTTCATTTTTTGCTTTCAGCATTGTAAGCCTGGGAGTGAGGAGATAAGTTGCCAGGAATGCAGAAGCTTTAACAAAGCTACTGGACAGTGGGCATTTCCTACAGACACACAGTACTCCCTGATCTTTACAATTATGGGGATTAGTATACCTTTGGAGTGAACTTGATTTAGAATGTATATAGTGGATAAAGTTTTTATCATTAATGCTCCATGTGTTAAAAATATTGTATATGTTTCTACTTTTTTTTTCCAAAGTCAGTGTTAGAAATCAAGGCAGGTCAAAAGCTGTAAGGCAATGAAAGGGGGGGGTGAGTAACACTGTGGAGGATGATATAATAATATCATAATATGTGTTAGACAAGAAAGTGAAACAATGGGATAGCAACATAAGACCAAGGCACAGGTACAAGGTGAACGGTAAAACCCATTAACTATGAAAGCAGTCTTGTGGGAAGTAAATGGGTTGGGTAACCCAGTAAAAGGGAGAAGGTAATATAGTAGTCATGGAAAATGTCTCCACAAATTTGTGTTGATGATAATGACAGATATTTTGCCACAAAGGGGTTCTGAGACACAAGACTAATTATTATTGCTTGTTTTATGTACCACTAGAATCTTCCGTGGCAGACTTTTAAAGTTTGGTATACTAAACTTTTAGCTTTTCAGGATTCATTTTGCCTTACTTACCAAATTGGTGGGGATGAGAATATTTGGGAAGCAAATAATTTGAGTAGGAGATATGCATACTATTCATTTGTTAACATGCATTCCCATATTGATAGGTTTTATATAACTTTTATATAACCAAGGAGCACTCCTATATAATTACTTATAAAGAAGTCCTTCCCATTGCCCTTTCTAAAAGAGTATGAAATGGGAAATCTCTTTGCAGGAGGAGATAAAGGAAGAGGAATGGTCCCACTATTTAAGCCTATAAGCTTTCCTGAAACAACCAGCATGCACCTCTGAACCTCCTTCTCATATGTTAAGATGTTGCATATGTGGATTAAGACACTCGCACCATGTGCAGTGGTAAGAAGTGCAGCCAACACTGTATTGTCACTGTTTTTCTTGGAGGCTTCTTAAGGGAAACCCCTTTCAAAAGCCTTTTGACATGAGAAGGCCTTGAAAGAGGAGGATCCATGGTCAGACATGCTGAAATGACCAATAAATGAACCTTGATGGAGGAGTAATAAAACCCATAGGAAAGTAACTCACACAAATATTGTAAAACCAGAGAACAACTAACCCTGAATGGGTGCTGGCTATGTTGTTGTTGGCACCTATTAGAAAAATATTTCCGTTTGCTAATGCAAATTATGCCTCCATTAGTACCTGTTGCACGTCCACAGTAAACAGGACCCTAAAGGAAATTAAGGCTCTGTCATCCAGGCAGTCAGTTGAAGTTGACTGGGGTGGGGTGTATCAAACACAACTGATCTTGTGTGAGTAAATCAGGTCTATGAGGAAGGTTGTAGTAACTGTCCCTGGCTATTTCTAAGACAATGGAGAATCACTGCTCCCTGGCCCAGAAAGGGAGTCACCAGAATGATCTAAGGGGATTCCTTCTGAATCTTCAGAAGTACTCTAGTTTTTAGTTTAAAATGTGTAAAAAGCATATAGAAACATTCCTATCAAAGAAAAAGAAAAGTCTTCTGTCTTCCAGGCCTTCTTGCATGGAATCCTGGAGCAGAATCTTGCCAGCTGATTAGTTAGAGAGAAGTTAAATGGGTCTGCTAAAGGAACTCCCCACAAACAGATCAAATCTTGGAAGATCCCCTGATCTAGTTTGCAAACATCAGGGTCTGCCCTGTCCTGCTTAGCTTGTCTGCCATACAGTATTGATCTGAAGGAGTGAAGGATGCCTGTAGAGTGAGACTGTGATGTGGAGTTATATCCCAAGCTAACATGACTAGTCTGCAAAGAGGGAATGACTTGGTTCCCCCCGCTTGAAGATGTACCACATGACTGAAGTCCTGAGGACCAAAGATGATTCTAAATGTTGATTGCCTTGATTGGGGCAAGCATCCCTATTATATTTATGTGCTTGTGTCTGTCCCAGGTGTCCCCACATACCTTGCACTCATTCCTCCTGAAACTACTCCCCAAGTAAAGTCTGAGGTGTATGACTGACTGCTTTGGAAAAGGAAGGGATAAGGGAAACTTAAGACAAACCCCAAAACAGGGGGCTAAAAATACAAGGGATGTTGATGCTGGGACCAAAAGGACTTCAAGTACCATTGTATCTTTCTCATGTGGAGTCATGCCAGGGTTATCATGAGAAACATATATGACATGAGACCCCAAATCCTGAAATATTCCCTTGCAGTGAGCAAAGTTTGAATGGAAAACCTTAAAAATAGATCTAGATATATCTTCTTGTAGAAAAAGAATTCTTTGCACTCAGGTGTCCACCTGGCATCCCAGGAGCACAATCCTGTGTGAAGAAATCAAAAAGGACCTTTGAATATTTTTTTTGGAATCTGAGGAGGAGTAGATTACATGATTAGTTTTCTGTTTCTTTTTTTCAGACAAAATGGGGTAAGGGTATTATTCATGGCAGCAGCAGCAGCTTCCCCAGGGATGAGCACAAAACCCTGACAAAACAGGGAAACCTTCCCCATTCTCTTTCCCAAGACCAACAAGAATGGCTGTACCCCAGTCCATAGTGGTTGTAGGTGCTACACCAGAGGGATCCAGGTAAAAGATGGGTGGTCTGAGGTTCAACAAATGGCTACAGCAGAGTCACCCACCTGCAGCTGAAGCAAATTGCTAGCCTGCTGTGGTGGCAAAGGCTGTCTGCTTAAGTTTTTCTTATTGTTGCCGGAAGAAGGACTAACCATGGGACAGACAGTTTGTTCCATGCTTAAGCCAAAAAAATGCCTCTTTCCATATGAAAATAAGTAGCAAAATCCAGTAAAATTGTGAGCATTTTAGTCACTTTTTTTCATACAAAACACAGTAAAAAGCACTTTAAAACTTTTGTCAGCTGCATAAAGTAAAATAAACACAATTTCTACATATAATTTTTTTTTAAATACTTTAACAACTTTTTAAGTAACGGGGAAAAAATGCTCTTGTTTAAAAAGTGCAATATAGTCTCATGACAGTTTGTTAAAACACAAATTCCTAGCTTTAAAATAGCTTTCCTAAAAAAAGAAAATAAATAATAAACAAAAATAATTGAATGGGCATTTTTCTCCAAAGGGAACACATCTGCCCAGCAAATGAACAGCACAAGTCAAACGTCAATTTTCAAAAGCCTCACAGGACCATACTCTTCAGCAGCAGTAGAGATCCGAAGGACTAAGTACCCAAACTTCTCTTTTAGTCAGCTCAGCTCAAGCTACATGACAATTAGGGTGCAGGAAAGGTGCTCTAAAGCTTTATAAGTCAGCTGGCTTACATCTTTGGCTGGATATAACCCATATAGCTAAGGCTACTGCTTCTTCTTCTTGTCTTTCGGCTGTTCCCATTAGGGGTCACCACAGCGGATCATCTGTTTCCATTTCTTCCTGTCCTCTGCATATTGCTCTGTCACACCAACCACCTACATGTCTTCTCTCACCACGTCCATAAACCTTATCTTAGGCCTTCCTCTTTTCCTCTTACCTGGCAGCTCCATCCTTAGAATCCTTTTCCCAATATACCCATCATTCCTCCTCAGCACATGTCCAAACCAATGCAATCTCGCCTCTCTGGCTTTGTCTCCAAACCGTCCAACCTGAGCTGACCCTCTAATGTTCTGATTCCTAATCCTGTCCATCCTTGTCACACCCAGTGCAAATCTTAACATCTTTAACTCAGCCACTTCCAGCTCTGACTCCTGCCTTTTTGTCAATGCCACCATCTCCAACCCATACAACATAGCTGGTCTCACTACCCTCTTATAGACCTTCCCTTTCACACTTACTGGTACCAGTCAGTCACAAATCACTCCTGACACTCTTCTCCACCCATTCCACCCTGCCTGTACTCTCTTCTTCACCTCTCTTCCACACTCACCATTACTCTGAACTACTGATCCCAAGTATTTAAACTCATCCACCTTCGCCACATCTACTCCCTGCATCCTCACCATTCTTCTATCCTCCCTCTGATTCACACACACATATTCTGTCTTAGTCCTGCTGACCTTCATTCCTCTCCTCTCTAGAGCATATCTCCACCTCTCCAGGGTCTCCTCAACGTGGTCCACACTCTCACTACAGATCACAATGTCATCTGCAAATGTCATAGTCCATGGGGCCTCCTGTCTGATCTCATCTGTCAACCTGTCCATCACCATTGCAAATAAGAAAGGGCTCAGAGCTGATCCTTGATGTAATCCCACCTCCACCTTAAACAGATCTGTTACTCCCACTGCAGACTTCACCACTGTCACTACCCTCATCATACTTCTCTGCCACTCCTGACGTCCTCATACAATACTACAACTCCTCTCTAGGCACCCTATCATATGCTTTCTCCAAGTCCACAAAGACACAATGCAACTCCTTCTGACCTTCCCTTTATTTCTCCATCAACAGTCTCAGAGCAAACATCGCATCTGTAGTGCTCCTTCCCGGCATGAAACCATATTGCTGATCGCTAATCATCAACTTCCTTCTTAACCTAGCTTCCACTACTCTTTCCCATAACTTCAAGCTGTGACTGATCAGTTTTATCCCTCTGTAGTTACTACAACTCTGCACATCACCCTTATTCTTAAAAATATGTACCAAAACACTTTTTCTCCACTCCTCAGACATCCTCTAACTTTCCAAGATTTCATTAAACAATCTGGTTAAGAACTCCACTGCCATTTCTCCTAAGAACCGCCATGCTTCCACTGGTATGTCGTCTGGACCAACAGCCTTTCTATTCTTTCCATTCTTCATCCTCGTCATAGCTAAGGCTACTGCAGCAGTGTTCAGTATAATGAACATCTGAGACACTGTGACTGTAAACTAGAATTTCAGTTGTCCAATTGCTGTATGAAATTAGTTATCCATCTTCTTAAGATCACATTAACACATTGTTGTTATAATTTATTGATCAGTGTTTTGTGTATGCTCCTATCAAAAGTTAAAGATAAGTGTGTATAGATTACAGCAAAGGAGAAGCTTTTCATTTACAGCTGTTATAATGTTATTATAGAACACAATTTTACAGGTAGTTATAGAGTTGTTTTCAATGTAAACATGCAGATGTATAGTTCCAAATCCCAATCTTTCGATTTCTGGCAGCAATTTGTCCAAAACAAACTTCTCTATTATTTTCCACAACAGGAAAGTAGACTTATGGGTCTGTAAAAATCCATGTTTGTCGTATTCCACTTTCCCAAAAAGATGGGTTTTACTAGTGCATTTCCTGAGGACACCCCCCCCCCATACATAAATGGCCTGGTAAATAACAGATGAAATGGTACTTCAAGTTCACGTCAAAGTGTTCTGTCTCCTCCCTGTGCTTTGTTTGGATCTAGTTTGCATAGTACTCTTCAACTAGACCTAATTTAATTTCAGTATCTGAAGGTACCTGGATCTGACTATCACAAATTATCTCCCCTTTCATGCATCCAAACTATTTTGCATAAGATTTTTAAGTATATCTACAATCTGTTATGTTTTAGAATAAATTATAGAAGCTATTCACAGTTTATTAATTTGCATCCATCTCTTTACTCCTACCACATCACATCTATAAAATGGTTTCCTATTATGCTCAATATCTTTGTATGAATTTTCTTCAGATTTTCCTAATTTTGACTTACACTTTACTTAATTGGTCTGTTCAGTTTATTTCAGTTTTCAAAGTTATTAAATTTATAGCCTGACTTAATTTCCACATATTATATTTTTATTTCTCATCTCAATTAGTTGTCTTGTTCTTCTGGAACTATATCCTCCTGATTTTGTGTCCCTAGATCCTGATGTTATTTATTTATTTATTTATTTATTTATTTTCAGCATTCAAACATCTTCACTTTCAAAACTTGTCAAATTCCTTCTTCTGTCTTTCCACTGAATGCAGCACAGCAGTTAGCTTTACATGGTGACTGTTTTGCTTCTGTATAGTCTGCTATTAATCTTCTGTGGATTGGTTTAGATTTATCTGGCAGAATTATCTAACAGTAGTATAATCTATGTAATGCTATGATCACTGTATATCAAATCAGGTAAAACTTTACATGAAGAAACAATCAAGTCCTTAGGAACACAAACAATATTGAGATGTAGCAAGTGTAGACAAGATAAATTGGGAATATTACCTGCTGCAAATTCCAGGATGGGCACCCATCAAAGCTGTATCCAAAATGTATAATATTAGAACCATCCTCTGCTATGCAAACAGGAGGAAGCTTTGGATTGGGAGTAGTGTAATGGTAAAGGTATTTACTTCACAGACACAAGGTACAGGCTTTAATTCTCACCTTTGAAAGGGAAATTGTGCTAGGCTTAAAATGGCCCGCAAGGGCAGCTAGCCTAGTACTTATCTATGAACCTATGAACCTGTAAAAGAAATTAAAGGCATAGCAGGTAAGAGGTTCATGAATGAATGGGAACTGAAGCTAGGAAAATGGATTCCCTTAGGGAAATACTTAGAAATATATGCAGCATTATGTGATGCAACTACATTAATGAAATTCCACATATGTGAGTGGGAATGTGTGCATAACTTTCATTATATTCCCTCTCAACTGAAGAATATGTTTCTGAGATCACATAGAGATTGTTGGAGATGACAGAATGGCATACAGGGGTCTTGGACAAATAGATTTTGAGACTGTCCAAAATTAGCAAAAGTAAAAACATTCTTGAGTGGAACTGTGTTGTCACTTGGCTGGGGCGGATGCACCTTACAAAGACTGTATTTTTTTGTGAGAGGAGAACAAACAAAAAAATAGTACTGGGTGTTGCTGCTAAAACATGAAACTGGAAGAAGGAAGATCCACCAAAGATAGAAAAGACAGTAGAGATAGAGTACAGTTGTGCAAGTAAGCTTACCATAACAGTAGATGTTCAAATGATGACTGTTTCAGTAGCGTTAGCTATACAAGTTATATCCTGCTAAGGATATAACAGCCATCCAGTTTTCAAAGCTTCATAGCACCTTCCATGTGGAAAACCATCACTCAGCTGAAGTTGAACAGACTAAAGAAACAGGTTTGGGTGTCAAGCCCATCAGATATTTCATGCCAACAGAGAGAGGGAGGCTAAGCCCTGAAAAGACAATGCTAGGAACAACAAAAATAAGTATTCACACCCTGGCATAAACAACTTATCAAAAAACAAGGGGGGTGGAGGGAAGGAGCAGCTATTGCAGCAGTGATCCTTCAAACATCTACTGTTACAGTAAGTTTACTTACACAACTGTTCTGTGTTCATCATGTTGATCATTACTGCAATAGCCTTAGCCATATGTGCAGATTACCCTTGCTTACTATATTTGGGAGGTGGAGGTGAAGGGTCAATGAGCCCTTGAGAATGGTCTTAGCAAAAGTCTGATCTACACCTAGAGAGAAAGTCAAGGTTGTAATGCCTTGTAAATGTATGCATGTACATGTTGCTGCTTCTAGGATACTTCTAGGAGCCAGCATAAAAAAAACATAGATAAAGCCAAAACCCTGGTATATTGGGGCTTCACCCTGCCAGCATAGTTTTGTTGTAATTTAAGAAAATGTTATACGTAATATATATATATATATATTCGCCCCCAGAAACACTCTGCATTTGTTCACAAAATATATATTTCCCAGAAATATTAACTATAACTATAAAGAAATGTTAGAATAATTGCTTATTCTACTTCTTATTTCTTCTTTATCTACGAACGGTGGTTATAGTTGTAATTTAAAGTTGTGTCAATCAGGCATTCTTTTGTCTCTTATTTAAAAATAGCATTTTCTGACATTTTTAAAATGCAGGCATCCCATCAAAAATAGCTGACCTACATTTGTGTGGCTTTGCTGCCATGTCCCATTACATGAAGATTAAATTCTCCTTTTACTGTGTGTGTGTTTAAACATTACCTACCACTTAATACACATTAATGATATCTATGCTGTCTATGCAACTTGTGAGAATAACAGAGAATGTTTCACCTCACCTAAGTTATGCTTCACAATAACTGCTGTTCTGAATTTACTTAGTTAATCAATTTGTGGGAAAGGTGGAAAAGCATTATAGTCAAAGTGTTACTGTTTAATCATTTGTTCTTGTTAAGGAATCCTGATTGTTTATTAAAGGGCTATTTAAAATTATTAACTTCTAGGGTTACAAAACTTCACATTTTAACAGAAATAAAACATAGGATCCCTGTGCCTGTTTGAAAGAGATGGCTGGCTTTAAAAGTGCTGTCTAATGATGTTACAATATTAACTCTTTCTGGATCTTCTGTAGCATATATTGGTCCGTACCCCACTCCCTTTTTGTCTGCTAGTTATCTAAGTTATAAGTTAGGGCCATCCAGACTTTGTATTTTCTAATGTTGGCTAGTTAACATTAACAATGTGCACAAAACGTAACAATATAAGTTATTTAAAAATATGTGCCGTGAGGACTGTATTAAAGCATTACAATAAAAAACACATTAAATTAAACTGCATATGATCAGAACCTTCAGCAAACAACATGCTGTGCAGAATATCTGAAAAAAGGTAATTGATTTGTGAGCCTCTGATATACACCTTTGTATTCTGACTTTCGCAACCAATTTTTAATACCGTAAATAATTTATATATTTGAAAATTTGCCAAAAGTTAGAGACCACTGTTTAATCACAAACAAGTTATCATTTCTTTATGGGAAGAACTCACACGATAATTATGAACTAGTTTGCCATATTGTTAAAAGCAGTTTTCAAACGACTTTCTCGCTCTCTCTAACCAAATGTTTTGGTGTCTTAATTGTATTTATGTGTTTAGCTACTTTGGCTGGTAAAGCTGAATGGCTCAAACATTAACTAAGCTTTTCTAACATCTTGGTACAAAATGTGTCATGTTTAATGAATCAAGAAGGGAGCTGGGGCTATTTTAGAAGCTGCTCTATTTCATATGAAGTGAAGCCGAGTGTTTCTCATGTTTCGCTAGTGCTAGAAGGGTGACTTCTTCATCATTTTCCTCCTTGGAAGCATTTCTTTGCACGTACACCTTGGCCAGTTTTTAGCATATTTTGTGCCGCTTTCAGTTGGCATACATTCAGTTAATGAAGCTACTCATAAGACACTGTTCTTTTGAGTCTCATTTTTTTTTAAAGTATGATACTGTGCAATAATTATGGTGCCTGTCTTCTGAATTTTACTGCGATTAGAATATCATTTCCTCAAAGTTCAATGACAAAGTAGTGTCACAGTTAAAGAATCAAACCGAGCAGTTCTAAACTAAAATTACACACTATTTAGTTTCACGAATTTCCATAGTAGTATGAGGAGCATTGTGCCGAAACATGCAAATCACTTCAGATATCAACATGCTTGACCTGCAATAATATCCATGCAGAAACCAGAACTGAAAGGAAGTACAGTACATTTGTAAAACATTACAGTTACACGGTTACACTAAGAATCTATTACATCAAGTCTTGAAAAAGCTTTGTTACTGCTCTGGGATGAGATTGAGGTCACAGGGACCTTAAAGGACAAAGATATCTGTTATTAGGAACATGATGGGCCTAAATAACTAATCTATTTCCATTTTCACTCACAGTTTTTTTATCTTGTAGGTTGTTAGTTCCCACTGTATGTTTGAGGACCATAAATAAGATCGTCATAGGAGCAAAAATTTAAGGGCAAGTTTTGGGAAGTCCATACTAAGTCTGAAATTGTTGTATCTCAGGGTATTATTCATGCTTCTCCAAAGTACAGCAGTCTTAGAGTTACTATATATAAATAACAATGGTGTGCAGCCCCTGATGGGGGTGGGGGTGGGCTGTAGGTGGCCCTGCCTCCTGAAAAAAAAATTAAGCTTAGCATTAAGTTTTGTACTTCACTGTTAATTTTTGGGATCACATTTACTTTTTTTTTTTTTGGAGTTTTTACACCTGCACTGAACTGTTTCGATTCCATAAATGGCAATTTTTTTTTCAGATGAAGCTACGGCATATGTGTCATACACATGCAACTGTTTGTCTTGTACAAGTTTCTTGTCCTAAGTTTTATGTGGTTGAAACCAGATAGATGGTGAAAACACATATGTTAGAACATATAAGAGCCATCAGGACAGAGACCGGAGAAACCCATTTCAAAACGTTTTGGAGAAAAAAGAAGAGCATGGTTTTAATACGTTTAGAGATATGATTCATGAATTACAATGCTGGAGAAAAAAACATAAACAGAAAGTTGTTGTATAAGGAAGATTTTTATATTATGACATTTCAAACAATGTGTACTGGATCTTAATATGTAAATTACTAACTGTTTAATGGATGCATTGTAAAACTGACAAATTATCATTAAAACAATTCCAAGGTGTATACATAAATGTTTATACTGTATATATCCAGAATTTTACTTGATTTTAAAGCCATGTAGTAATACAATTTGTGCTTTACTAAGATATGCAATGTAGTTATTTAGTTCATGGTATTATGCTGAATTCTGTAGTCACATGCTAACACATATGGTTTTGATCAACAGTTCCTTCCTTCTGGGTATGATCACATGTAGGTTGTTGTCCAAAAGATTATTTCTCCTGACAGAAAATCAACCAGACCTCCCTCATAATATTTCTATGACCTTTCCTGTCAGCGCTTTTAGGCTAGTAAGTATTTATTTTCTTAGATGTTTCCTGTCCTGCACTCCACAAACAACAAAAGAGTGCCACTTTCCCATCTTCTCATCTTCAATCCACTCTGTACTCGGCAAGAAGATCATACTACTGTAGGTTGCTAACATACATTCACTGACCTGCTTCGCAGTAAGTCACCACTGGAGCAGCTCCCAAGCAACTAAACACTGTGAAGCACCCAGAAACATCTGCTACCTCCAAATTTGCAGCTGAAACATTCTGTTCATTCAGTTCAAAATGACCAACAGAAGAGTAAATGTAGCATTTTGTAAGAGAAACTAAACTGTGAATATCAGTAAGAATGCTGAAATTCAGCATGTTAAAATCTTAAAAGAAAGATATTCTATAAGCATCATGTTGTTCGCCCAAAAACATCCCTAGAGTGTACTTTATTGCCTTTATTCATACATACCTCTGAAGAAACCAAAAATGGGAAAATAAATACTTAGTGTATATTTTAATTTTTTTAACAAAAATGTGAGAATTTTAAACTGAACAAGGAGTGAGCTTCAGAATTTTAACATGCAGCCATTCCATACCGATAGCTAGTGTGTGGTGTCATTTAGTTAGGTCAGTAATTATAACATTTTTATGGTTATCAAAAGGACATTGTCTTGTAGCTTATAAAATGATGTGGCAAAAGATAATTACTTATATCTAAATATGTTCTGCTAATCTGTACGTCTAAAGTAATGAACATAAATAAGTCAGAGTTTTCACCACTCAAATGCTTAAACCTTCTGAAGGGGGATTAAAGACATAACAATGTTTTCGCTACTTGGCTTCTAAATCCCCTTGACTTTTTACTTTTTAAGTCTTTATAGATATATTTAGGCCAATAAAGCCAAACTCCACTGGCTGCAAGAGGACATTTGCTTACATTTCATGGGACTCCACTACTGCAGTCCCCACTGGATCACATTGTTTCATCAGAGCATGCAGCCAGGTAGTGATTAACTAAAACACATATCTGTATAGTCCTACAGGGCAATCACCTAAAAGGCACCAAAAAGGAGGGTGCAAATGACTTTAATGACAAGCAAACATTGAAGCACAGTCTAACAAGTACATAATGACATGTACGTTACGATAGAGGAAAGCTGGTTGTGATACATAGTCATCAGGAATGAAGTCATGCAAGTAGTTGTGTCTCAGTATAAAAGCAAAAAAAGCATGCTAAAACTGTAGCATTGCAAAAGAGACAAAGCTCAGAGCAGAGCCAAAGCTGGCTCATCTAGGGCCAGTGCCCATTCCTGATATAGTGCCCCACCAAATCAGCTTCCTACAGCAGACCCAAAAAAAGTACAGTAAAAAAATGGATGAAGTGCACTTGTGCGCTTCTTGATCACAACCTCTAACACCTTGTGCATGGGGCAGCTGCCCCTTCATCCCATTCTTGCTACACTACTGACCTGGAGTAGCAGCATCTATTGAGTTTGTCTGAAAGCCCTCCTAGTGCATGATGTGGCTGCATGTGCCACAAAATAGTGGCACCAGGAGAAGTTATCATATACAAACATACAGATCAGGAGCTACAGGACTGCTTTTGCATGAAGACAAACATCATACTGGAACATGTAGACCTGTAAGGCACACATATTGAAACCACATAAATATGTCAACTTCCTATACCTGCGGATACCAAGGTACATAATAGCTATACTATACTGCACTAGCTATAGGGACCTTCAACAAACCAACCAGGGACAAAGTAGGTATACCACTAGTGTCAGTCTGTAGAATATTCATAGGATCATAGGAAGTTACTAGGCTATTGGCGCTGAGGCCCTTATAAGCCTAGCCAAGAGTTTAGCCCATGTTTAGCCAACTCAGCACCCAATGCCCCTGTCCAGCAGGGACACAGGTAGAGTCCCAGGGATGTATTTTCTGTTTCCCATCCAGTTATCCAGGTTGCACTTAAAAATGAGTAAAGAGGTACTCTGCTTGATGTGGAGAGGGAGTCTATTCCATAGATGGAGGAATCTCTGGGACGCAAGTCTGTCCCGCCAATAAGTCCTGTTGATGTCACAGACCAAGTTGAGGCCACGCATGCAGGTTACTCGAGTGGAGCTTGACTTGAGTATATGCAGCAGTCCCATCAAGGCAGGGTCCAAGATCATCTTGTATGCCAGACAGAGGTCACCTCTGAGATGTTTGTATAAATGAGTACAGGGATAGGTATTTTAGCTTGCCTGTGTATGGTAGATTTTTGAGGCCCTGGATTCTCCTGGTGAGGAATCTCTGTGGTCTCTCCAGCTGCTGCATGTGCTTTGTGAGGTTCATGCCTTATTCAAGATATTGACCACTGTCCCAGTATACTGGGAGCTACTAACTACAGCTGTATGGCATTAAATGATGCATCTAATGCCCATGGACAGTATTACATTAGGAACAAAAATTTCCGATCCATCAACTTCCAAGTAGTGTGCAATGTACAAGGATTAATAACCCATGTGTTTGCACAGCAAATTGCCAGTGCCAATGATTCCTACATATAGCTTAAAATTCACCTGTAGCATCATGGAAACCGACATCCCACAAGGCCACCTAGTTGGAAAGTGAAAGTATACCACTTCCATCCACATACACAGTCACAAACATTAAAAAAGTGTTATACTCACCCATCTCTCTCTGTCCGTGTTTATCCCTGCTGTGTTAATGTTGACACAGGTTTGCACATGGAATCCTGGTTGATGAAACTAATTCTGAAACCGTAAAGCATGGTTAAATAGCAATAGAACACTACCTATGCTCAAACACAGAACTTAGTAGAAAGTGTATTCACCTACTTAAGTCTAGGTTCTACTGCCTAGACATATGGGGGTGGTTTCAGCAGTAGCCCCTGCCACAGCCTGCTAGCTCTATGCAGCGTACTACGTGCATCACTGATACCCTCTACTACTGCAGCAGCAGAACTAATTGCAATGATGAGCATATCATCAAATAACAGTGACAGTGCTGGCAATGAATATGAAGTAACAGATACCAATAGCCCCCCACACACACACACACACACACACACGCACACACGTAAGTGCATACAAACACACACACATTGTCTACAGCAGTGCAGGAGGCAAAGTGGCAATATTTAGTCAGATGTACTCAATGGCAGTGCAGTGTCACACAGAACAAAATGATGCATGTAGTGTTATCTAAGTACCAAGATGGGCAGTACGTAGTCAAGTCACACTGTCCCTCAGGCATTGTCACTTGCGTTACAGAATGTTGGGTGGTGAGAGTCTCAGCAATCTTCCATTGCACAGGTACCCAGGGACACATGGATACAAGGTTTATTACATTACCAGGGGTGGGGAGCTACTGTTTAATGAAGGCAAAGACATGGGGTCAAGGAGGTGGGTGCTACAGGAGTCAAATATTACCACCGCCTTCACTAAGTAGGAGGGGCACCACTATACCCCTGTAATGAGGGCTTGTGGAGGAGGCACTCTTTGATCATGAGGCAGAACTCCTGTGATGAGCAGATATTACTGACCCGTATACACCCCACCCCCCCCCCAAGACAAAGAAGTGGCAGAACTGATAGAAGAGGTCCTTAGGGGCCGTACAAGAACCATCCCACTTTTAATTTCCACCCTCCCCACCCTGTTTTACCGTAATATTTTCCTACTGTGTGTTCCTATGCTTGCTGTACAACTTCTCTTGCTTTCTTGTACTCCCTTTTCCAGAGTTTTTAATGAACCAATCAATGTCCTTGAGCACCCATTCACATACCTACTACATGCATTTTTTTCCCATGGCTGCACACAGAGGCAGCTTGCCACTACAGACTATGCCTTTCATTTATGTAATCTCAAGTTCCCATCAATGGAGAGTAATAACACTGTCTTAACCTTCTTCATGCATTTTCAGCTATGTCCATCTGTTTCACTTAACAAAGCTTCCTCTCCACCTCATCTAGCTCCCTACAGAGCAGTTGTATAGTCACACTACATAACCATGTTTAGTTATTCATGTGTGTTCAGCACTGGTAATAATTTTGTCTATGTGCCACAATCTTTGGGCTTCACTGAAGCACTGCTGTATGAATCCCAGCCAAGTTATTTTCATTTATTTATTTACTTTTTATTTATTTTTACTTTGTGGACTGGTCTGAGGATACTTTTCAGGCACAACCCAGTTGTAAATGCATAGTTACAGAAATATAGCACAAATTAGAGTATTTCAAATACAGAAAATCTCAGATATATAGACCAGTTATTAAACAGTAAGTCAATCCATTTCTTCTTCCATGTTATATAGTATAATAAAGATTAACAGTGCTGGTACTGTACAATGTTATGGTCTGATAATAAACAGTAACGCAACCATATACATATTTATAGAAAGATTTTCCCATTTAGAGAGGGATCAGTTGGAGGCATTGTGTCGTTAGGTCTACAAGAGAGAGAGGTTAAAAGGAGCATTTGGCAGACAGATGAAATGGGGAGAATATTAGCCTATAAACAGCCAATGGACTTCCTTTTGCAGAGAAAACAGTTTTTACATTGAACACTCTGAAGCATCATTTAAAATGTATCCATCTACAACCCCTTTTTCCCATTTTTTGCACATGGGCTTGGGTGTCACTTCAACAGTAACAATCACCTAGGGCCAAGGTTTACACCACCGGGTGGCTAGCCCTGCCACTTTAGTTCTTCCACACCATGCACTAGCACTCACACTCACACCTGTGGCCAATTTAGAGTGTCCAATACACCTACAGCATGTCTTTGGAATATGGGAGGAAACCAGAGCACCGGGAGAAAACCCACGCGAACATAGGAAAGGCATGCAGACTCCACACAGAAGGCACCACAGCTGAGAATCGAACTAGGGAACCTCTTGCTGTCTACCATGACAAAACTGTCAGCTTGACACTTTCAGATAATTTTAGCTTTGTAAATACTACTGTTATTATCCTACATGAGATTCATCTGCAAATGCAAAGAACCAAGTACATGCGTGTACTTCTTTCTACACAGAAAATGTGAATATTAACTGAATTTAATCCTTAACTGACTAAATTAAATTACGGGGATCATTTCATATGTAGATTTGAAAATGCTGAGATGTTGGTCATCTTTAATTTGTTTTTATATGCCAGATAAACAAAAAAGGATTCCTGCATGCAGAGCTTGTAACATACCAACTTAAAATTTTCAGAACATGGAAGGGTACTGCTGGATTTGCTGTGTAGTACCTTTTTCTGGCTACATACTACTTGTGGTGGAATTGGCATAAAGTCAGAGTTTTATAGACATACACATACATGCATGCATACATACATACAAACATACAAATATTTCAGTCACAGGCAATAACGCCCCTCTATCCTCTTAATATACACCAAACAATCATTCCCATAATAAGTCCAAGTTTTTCTTAACAATATCTAAACTACTACTTGTTTCAATATATTTAGTAATGTATTCCATGCATCAACTGCTCTCTCACAGAAGCAATTGATATATCTCTCATTTCTACATAATCACCTACACAGCTTATCTAATTTTTCACTGCTGCATTTTGATAACCCAAACATTTCCAGAGGTAGTAGTCTGTAAATACCCTATATACCTGAGTAAGGTGTCTTCTTAACTGGCTAAATGAAACACTGTACAAGTTCATATATTTTAATATTTCATAATTATTTAAATGTTTATATCCATGGAGTATCGAGTCTATATTATTTTGCTGAGTGGCTATTCAGTGAATAGCTATTTGTTGAACACCTATTTAGCAAAGCCGCTCTTCATCAAAACAGCAAAATTTAACTAGGGCAAAGCAGTGATTGGCCACCGTCTGGAATTTGTCCTTTTCCCCACTGTAGTGTGCTCTCAGAGTTGGTATATTTAGTTAGGGGGGTGGGGGACGTCACCCTCCACCTTGGCAGTTTTTAAATTATATTTATTTATTTTTTTTGCGGTCACTTGGTTGGCCAACCGCTTGTTTGCCATACTTAAAATTTGCAATTTGATGATGAGCGGCTTTGCTAAATAGGTGTTCGATGAATGGCTATTCACTGAATACCATTCGACAAAATAATATAGACCCAGATTATCTTGGTATATTTGCTCAGTACTGTTTCCAACGGACTCATGCTAGTTTTCTTATGAGGTTTCTGTATTATTATTTCATACTTAAGTTTGGATCTGGTGTAATTTACAAATAATAATTTTATAATTTCTGATTTCCTGACTTTATAAATCTTTTTATACAGTCTATAGTTTTATAACAATCATTAACCAGTTGTTTGAAGGGCGGCCACAGTGGTGCAGTGGTTAGCGTTGCCACCTCACAGCAAGAGATTCTCTGGTTCAATCCTTGGCTGGGGTGCCTTCTGTGTGGAGTCTGCATGTCCTCCCTGTGGTCACGTGGGTTTCCTCCAGGTGCTCCAGTTTCCTCCCACATCTGAAAGACATGCTCTAGGTGCACTGGAAACTCTAAATTGGCCCTAGAAGTGAGTGTGTGCATGTCTGTGCCTTCTGAGGAAGGTTGAGTGCTGGGCTGGTAACTCGACACTGTAAAACTATACTGCCAATCATGATTAGACAGGTGATCTGCTGTGGCGACCCCTAACCAGGAAAAAGCCAAAAGTATTAGCCAGTTGTTTGATACGATCAGAAAAAGTCAAAGCTGGATCTGTCCATATAGCCAGACCCTTAAATGAATCAGCAGTTAAATCACTGTATGCTGTATTAAGTATTCACTCTTTAGTCTATGCCTCTCAAGTGTAATATGCATAGATTTTCATATATATTATAATTTTCATTGTCAGCATGATATTTTTATGTGCCCAAATGGTCAATTTAGTCAAGTTCTGTTGCAGGCATGCCCTCTCTGTAATATATGTAATGAGTTTACCCATTTAAGTCATTCATATACAAAATAGAGTACCTTAGATGAAAAAGATAGATCTGAAAAATGCACTTTCACTTGTCCAAATGCTGTTTGTCCTCAGTAATTTCCAGCACATAACAATACACATTTACCTCTCTGTACCTCCAGAGCTTTGGCACAAGACATCATTGTTTTTAGTTTATATATTATAATATACCGGTATCAGCATCTTTTACAACACTGTAGTTCATATTCAGCATGAGGCAAGTGGCTCCTTTCCAGTTTTCCAAAGAACCCTAATAGAAGAGAATATCATTAGCAAAACTGTTAAGTTCCTTGTGAAAGTTGTCATACAGTTCTCAGAGAATGCTGCAAAATGATATCCATCAGTACCATAGCTAGCTCATCTGGTGGCCCATACAAATCCACAAACAGGTATACCCCTCAACTAAAAAAAAAAAAAAAGCTCAAAAGCAAACTCTTCTTCACTGCTCCTGCAACTGCAGCAAGCTGCCTTTCTCAGTTAATACCACACAGTCACCTAAAGCTAAATGCTTTAGTGCTTCATCTGAGATATGAAGCTTCACAAGTCTTTGACAATACTGCAGTTCGACACCATCAAGATGATGGTGCCCCTGACCTGGTGTAGCCACCCCTTCAGTCCAGCCTAATTACAGTTTTTATATTCACACTGGAGGGGAATATCATTATCTTTTATTAAAAACACACATCAGAGTTTCAGGGTAAACATAAATGTTTTCATATTTTAGACATTTTTTTTTTTGTCAAAGCCTCTTGGCATAGCAGTATTATACGCTGACTACAACCCAGGCAACCTTAGTTTGAATTATACTATTGTGTATAGGTGCTAGGCAGGCTTGGTGGAGGAGGATGTACTTGACTGTGTGACGCCAGCCGACCCTTGGTGGGGGGGGGGGTGCAGCTAGGCTTATCACTTTAGCAACACCTGCCAGTTGGTGGGTGATCACTCACAGAAGAACCTAGGCAGGCTGACACTGTTGTAGTGAGTGATAAGAATGTCAATGAACTGAGAAAATAGGCAAACATGGAGGTGAAAAAAATATATTTCTTTCTTTACTGAAGAAAATGTCAAGCAGACGTCTTTATTTTACCTCTGAAGAAATGTCACTGAGGAAGACCAGTCAAACTCCATACTACTGTATCTGTTATACTTTATTTGTCTCAGAACAAATTCTTGCCAAACAGTTAATTCTGTCAGAGCTATTTCAATTCTATTATAACACAGCTAGACAGATGAATAGACTAAGGCACACTTAGTCTAAGACGTCACCACTGAATGAAACATACTGTCCAGTTTATATACTCTTTTCAACCAATATTGTTTTTAATGTCCTTGTGACTTGTTCTTTTGGTTTCTATCTGTGTCATGAAAAAGTCCATGGTTATTTCATGCCCTTTTTTGGTTCTCGCTGTATCTGAAGACTTCACAAAAGTCTCTCCACATCATCTTTGCATCACTTGACCTGTCTGCATATTATTTATTTATTTATTTATGCCTCTGAAAGCCAAGAAATTCAACTTCCTTTTTTTCTATAACAGGATACATTTACAGTATTGCCCACAGCTATATGTTATTAATATCTAAGCTGAACATAACTGTTCTTGCAAAGCAAGCATATTATTTTGAAAACTGCTGTTTGGCCTTGCACATTTCCTTTCACTGTACACACAGTATATTGGGAAAAAGCATTTTAATTTACACAATATCTATCAGGAGGGACACATGCATCTCAACAGGCAGGCAGCCATTGTGGAGTCCACAATCTGCCTATATTCAAGAGGGTTTAGGACAGGGAGGGGACTGCTACAGGACCAGCATCTGGCATGCTCCCTAATGCCCAAGTCTTGGGCTGATGAGGCTCCCAGACAAGAACAAATGGGTCATAGGACTTTCACTTAGTCTAGGGATGCCTGGTTCTCAACCCTGGAAGGAGTGAATGAGCCAACCATGTGCAGCAAGTGGAGCCACTGGGCAAAGGTTTCTTCTCAAACTTCATGATCTGCTAACAAAAAAACAAAATAAATAAAGTATAGGTATTAAAAATGACATCTGCAATTTGATATGATATAGGCACTTTTAAAATCAGGAATTCAGAAGTTTGAAGTTCAACCATTTTCATATTTCTGTGATAAAAGAGTAGTATATTTACATATAAGTGCACTGTTAAACTCCCAGTAGTAACTGCGCATTTTAAAAACAATAAGTATCAAGTGTAAATCTGTAGTTGTTAAAATATGTTATTAACTGTACATTGTGTTATTGCATTTAAACGACTTAGTCCCACTACGTCCTTAAATTATTTCTCCTGTAGTAATTATAGGTGAAAATTTATAATGGCTATGTAATTTTCACACATCCTCTAAGTCAGTCACACATTATTTTTTGTTAAAGTAGCATTCAACTTTTTAAAGATATAAGAAAAAGTCCAGGTACTTTTTGAATGTGCTAGTTAGCTATATAAATATATGTTATATAACTATGTCAAATATGCATTCTCTGACTTTAGTTTATATTGTCGCTCACATACTGTATAATGCAAATGTTCTGAATTTATTTGTACACATTGATCAGAATAAAACTGGCATATAGGTTTGGCCTTACAATATGCATCAGTAGTGGTGATAGAATAAATATTTTGTCATCTCATTTTCTTTTTTTTGTCTTTAGGTTGCTTTACTGCGGGCACATGCTGGAGAACACTTACTATTGGGAGCTGCAAAACGTTCAATGGTTTACAAAGATGTCCTTCTGTTAGGTAATGAGCGTTTGATAGTAATTAACTCTAACAAAGTATTGTTTGTAAATGATATCATCATATGCACAACTCTGATAATTTCAGCAACAAAATATGAAATTCAGTCAGAGCAAAACACAAGAAAACTAACGAGTAATATCATGGATTTTGCTGCATGCACATTTTAGCCAGATAGATTGAAAAACTGTTTCATAAAACAAAATTATACTCAAATTCAGTGCAAATGTTTTGTTTTTTAGACTTACACACCAGAATATCAGCTAGCTGCTTTATTTCATCCCCACATACCTCGCAACTTTTCCTTTTTTTGAAACTGTCTTTGATTTTTGCCTCACATTTTGCCACGTCCTTCATAAAGTTCCTGATCTTCTGGTAAATCAGTAAAGATTATGCAGGCAGTAATGAATCATATTAGACTTTTCATACTTCCTATTGTTCAGAAAATGTGTGTTAATATAAAACCTGTTGCTCTATTAACTTTTCAAGTGAAATTGAATAATATCCAAAAACTATTCCTTATGTTGGGCTTTGATTCCGCCATTGTTTTTATGTTTGTCCCTTATTCTCGAGAAAAGTTGAGAGCTACGGCACTCTAGTCGCCACAGCAGCAGACTGGTTTAGAAATGCTTTTCCAAAATTAATCCTACAAGATATGATCCTTTAATAAATTAATATGATAACATATAATTCAAATAATCCTACTACATATAATTCTTTAATAGTCTAATAGTTACTCAGTTTAAGTAAGTCCACCATCTCAGACTACCTTTAGTGGACAATACAGTGCCCACCCAAACGACATACTTTTTACAGCTTCCATATATAGTGTAATTCAGCCATCCAGTGTCTGAAATATTTGGTAAATAGACTGGATATTGTGTCTGAAAGAAAGGAGAATTAATCATCTTCGAAGCTGTTGTGATCACATTTGTACATGGTTCTTTGGAACCTGTTACATTTATATAAATTACACTGTGGGTGGTTTATTCAGTGAAATAGCCACGGTGCATTTGGCTGCTAGCTTACAGGGTGGGATTTTGAGCAGCCACTAAACTGTACCACTGTACCTTAGGCTTAGACTAGAGAAGAAGTGATGTAGACCACATAGTTACTACATCAACAAAGTAGAGACTAAAGAAGGGCTATTGCATTAGAGAAGAAAAACAACAGCATACTTACCTCAAGTCTGGGGCTTTAAATTGAAGAGTATATCCCAGACTGAATACACTGTAACATAACTTTACCTTTTCACTTGCAGGAAACGATCACATTATTCCAAGGAATTGTCCAGAGCTTGAAGTGAGTCGTGTTGCTGTTCGAATTTTGGATGAGCTAATTCAACCATTCCAAGAGCTGCAGATAGATGATAATGAATATGCTTGTTTAAAGGCAATTGTGTTCTTTGATCCAGGTAATTATATTAATTAAATCATTCTAAAATGATGCAAAATGTTAACATAAGCACATGGAGCGACTCATGATTCTAGAAACATCCAAACTAGGGATCTAAATCAAATAGACAAGACTTGCTGGAGCAATACATTCCTAACTAAATATTACTGTCTAAATGCATTCCCAGCCTATGAGGGAAGTTATGTCAAATAAAGTGCATCTTCGACTACCTTAAAGTCTGGTCTTGATGATTGGATAGGTAGTCACAAATTTACACCAGTATTTTCCTGCGTAGCCGAACTCAGTATGGGAGGTTAGCAATATTATGTTCTTGAAAAGGGTAGCAAGAACTTCTTTAGTCTCCTTAAGTGTGTGTATAATGTTTAGTCACAGGCATATTTGTCTAAGGCACTTTGAGGGAGCAAGGACGGTAACTTGAGATAAGTAAAGTGGGAAGGGTGTCAAGGTATGAATTAAGACAAATATTAAGAAGTAAGGAGCTGGTGCAGGAAGGGTTAAAGTAAAGAACAGGCTTGGAGGAAACAAGATCATTAGGGACGTGACATGGGTAGGGAAAAGATAAGAGTGTAGGTTTAGCTCAACCTTTTGGAGTGGGACTGTCAGTTATTCCCTCCCACCCAGCCCGGTGTATAAAGGTCAATCAAGTTTGTTGAGCAGAAAAGAGGAGTTCAGGGTGAACCTCTCTTCTAGTCCCCCTTCTTCTTTTGGTTGTGAGGTGAGCCAAGGTATGCTGCCTCACCATATTTTATTTATAATTTTGGGACCTGGGTGAGAGGAGAGTGTCTGTCTTTTGAGGAACAGTGGTCAGTGCTACCCATATTGTTGTAATGTTTCTATAGGTGTCTTAATATATGTGAGAAAATGTTTAACACTTACCTTGTTTTATGAAATCTATCAGAAGTTCAAATACTCATAATGTAATATTCATGTGTTATGTTCATAAAATGGTCAAAATGGCGTATGTAGTGTAGTTTTTGCCTCTAAGTACTTGAAAAAAATGGCTAGGCATCTTATGGTCTTTAGTCGCTTCCCAAGTATTGTTCCTGTATTCTTGACCTCATGGCTTCAAAGTGGTTCATAACACAAAAATATTTGCTTCTTCTGTCCATCAAGGTTATAAACAGAAAGCAGCATTTAAGTAGCGGAATGGAAAATATTATTGCATATGTTAATGTTTTTTACTGGTTAGAGTAGAAGTAGGACAGTAGGGTTGGAATTCTGAACTCACTGGGACAACATGCTATAATATATCCATACTCCTCTTAATGCTAATGACATTGCTAATGCATCCTGTACTCCATCCCCTCAGTATTACTGGTCACACAGGATTCCTGTGCATACTGCATCTGTGTCTTTCCTTCATTTTTTATAATCATGAGAGCTTGGGGTGGTGAGCTAGTCAGACAAGATGAGACAAAATATGAACCAAAATACTACCTCAGGTCATGACATCTTGGGAAAAATATAAAATACCAGGGAGTTTGCATTTAGTAAAATCACTGTCCTTAGCCTGCAAAACCCGAGGACTTGAAATAATAGCTTGCTAAGGTACTTGCCTTTAAGTATGTGTGTTAACAGTAAACCATATAAAGCACTGATTACTCCAGCCACAAATTATTTTTTATCTTCTTAAGCAGTTATCCAAAGCAATTTTTTTGTGGGAAGCATTTGTGTGTGTATATGTATACATACATGTATGTACACAGACACAGACACACACACACACACACACACACACACACACGTTTATTATTTTGACAGGATTTATTTAAACTTCTGGTTCTCTGTTGCATGATGTGGAGACATCAGTTTTTTCCAAGGATACCTATCGTCTAGACATTTCTTCATGCAAGTCTTTGTCTTACATAAAGGGTGTACAAATCACTGGTGAAAGTGTTCAGGTTGTTTTTAATTATTCTAAGGCAGTAATTATATTTTTATATGCATGCCTATTTTCCATGAACCAATGTATTAGCCTGCTGACTGACCTGCCTTTTCTGGGGCTGAGGGGGTTACTGTGTTATGATTTGAAATCTCTTATGCAACATGCAGTTTAACTTTGGGACAAAATAAAAACAAGATGAAAGGTAATCTGAAGCATAATGCCAGTTGTAAAAGATGTAATAGACCCAAAGTCTAAAATGGAGAAAAGGCCACTTTATTCATTTCTACTTCTTTGCTATTTTGTTGCCTTAGTTCTAAAATGCTTCAGCAACTTGTTTCTCATATTGCAACTTGCAAGCTCATTATTTGCAGGATTTTGTAATTGAACTTACATATGTCATGAAAAATATTGTTATTCTTATCTTGAACTCAAATGTAGAAGAATGGCAGGTACTCCACAACAATCGAAGCGCTTTCGCGTCTCCAAGGATGCTTCTTCAGACTTAAAACAATGTTAAAGCATTTCAAATCCATTTAAATATGTCATCACTTCTTATAAAAAACAATAAAATGCCTAATAAAAAGCACATGATAAGAACTCTTAAAGTCACAATTCTAATATGTGCTGTTTTAAATGTACATCATATAAAGATAGCATATAATAGAAATATATATATGTGCATATTTGTGAAAAAAGGGGGAGGGGGTAAAATACACATGATATATATGTTGTTGTTGTGTCTTTTGGCTTTTCCCGGTTAGGGTTCGACACAGCGGCACTCCGGTCCGCTAATGATTGGCAGTAGATTTTTACGTGCTGGGTTGCCGGCCCTGACGCACAACCTTCAACGAAGGTACGCCCATTCACGTATGTCTCCACACAGAATATACTCTAGCTGAGAAATGAACAGGACAACGTCTTACTGTGAGGCGACAACGCTACCGCAGCACCACCACCGCAGTAAAATACACATGATATATATAATATGTATAAAATATATACAGTAAATTTCTACATTTTAAAGAATCTTCATTTAATAATCTACAATACAAATTCATAAAAACTCTATCATTAACATATTAACTATAATTTGTGTGTGCTGATTCTTCAATTCCTCAAAAAGCACACACTACATATAAAAAACACACTAAATATAAAACGCACACACTACATATATATCTATATGTTTTGTTGTATATAAGCATCTGCAAAGTGTATATAGATATTTGTTTTTCTATTATATAGGTTTTCAGACACTATTTTCTCTACAAAATGGAATGCTTTATTCATTGGAAACAGTTCCTCGAATATAATGCTTTTTTATATGTAGTGTGTTTTTTATATTTAGTGTGTTTTTTATATGTAGTGTGTGCTTTTTGGGAAATTGAAGAATCAGCACACACAAATTACAGTTAATATATTAATAATAAAGTTTTTATGAATTTGTATTGTAAATTATTAAATGAAGATTCTTTAAAATTTAGAAATTTACTGTATATATTTTATACATATTATATATATATATATATATATATATATATATATATATATATATATATATATCATGTGTATTTTACCCCCACCCCCTTTTTTCACAAATATGCACACATATATATATTTCTATTATATGCTATCTTTATATGATGTACATTTAAAACAGCACATATTAGAATTGTGACTTTAAGAGTTCTTATCATGTGCTTTTTATTAGGCATTTTATTGGTTTTTATAAGAAGTGATGACATATTTAAATGGATTTGAAATGCTTTAACATTGTTTTTAAGTCTGAAGAAGTGTCCTTGGAGACGCGAAAGCGCTTACTATATTGAATAAAGAGTATATTTTTTTTTTCATTCAGTGGTTTGCTTCGATTGTTGTGGAGTACCTGCCATTCTTCTACATTTGATTTTGGACAGTTTCTTTGTTTGGAGGTACCTTACCCTTGTGGTGTTTTCTCTTTTCTGTGCACTTATCTTGGAATCATTTATGACTGCTGCCTCTCTGTTGCAAGCTGTTGTTTAACTAACAGCATAACACTCCAGCTGAAGTGTGACATTTCATTATTCATTGCACTGAGCATCACAGTACATACTAAATACATTGTACCACACCTGGAATTAGTATCAGGCTATGCTTATATTGTTTATTTATTTGTGTATTTATTTATTCATTCATTACTTCATCTATGGTGCCAAATCAGTTTGTGTTGTCACTGAGTGCTGTTAATTGACCTAACCCAGCCCTTGATGTCAAGCTGAATAAGCTGATAAGTAAGTTGTTACAGAAGTTCTTTAGTCATGAAAATCAGTTTCTTTCTCTGTAGGTAACTGCCTTTAAGTAGGTGCTTTATGTTAGAGATATATTACCCCATATAAATAGCATAGCTTGTTCTATGTAATACACGAAAACAGGGTTTGCATATTTTTAAAGTCTGTGTTCCCCTTTCATTGAAGTAAAACTTCAGCGCCAGCTCTGAGGTATACAGGAAAAAAGAAATGACTGTGACCCATACCCCCTGGGCTCATTTACCAGCCTGCACACTAAAGCTGGCATGGCGATAAATGACAAGGCCTGCTTGCCTTTTCCTGAGAACGTTGGGAATGGAAAGGAAGTCTCAAGAACATTTTATTTATTTTATTTATTTATTTTACATTTGTTGACCGGGCTAGTCTTACTGGACATATATCCGTTTTCAGTAGAGGCCCGGGAGAAAACTCAAATACGCAGTAATACAATTATTACAAGAGACCGAAATAAACATAATACAAAAGTACCAGTGTAGACTTATATAGCAATTTACGAAAAACTAACACTGACAAAAGTATGACAATAGAGAAAAAGTCAGACAAAAGTAAAATACGTGGTATAGAATATTCTGAAGTTAGATTAAATAAAAGATAGATAAGCAGTACACAGGTCGGAAAAACATATGTGACAATAAACTAGAATGCTAAGGTAGAGTCAGTATCAAAGATAAAACAGTCAATAATTAAACCTATTATTCGAGGACCCGTAAGGGGAGAGGGGGGAACTTGGGAAATAATGAAATCATTTCAGTCAGGGTTAGCACAAGGGCATAACCACCGGGATTTTAGATATTCTTTGATGTGTCTTTTGAAGTGGGATGTAGAGTCAAGGTTAGTTATTTCATAAGGGAGTTGATTCCAGAATTTCCCGACAGAGTTAGAGAATAATGCATCCCCAGCTTTATTATATGATTTATTTAAGGCCACAAGGAGTTTATTAGCAGAGCGTAGTGTGGATAGGTTTTTATATGGTGAAATTATGGTGAAACATAAGCCTGACAATGGAGTTTAGAGAACATGGGGCTCTGTTAGGATGTGACAGTTTGAAAAGTAGGTAGGGTTATCTAACTTATATTACCAGTGGGAGCAAGCAATATTCCCTCAGTCTGTTCATACAGTGCATGTGGGTGAAAGGTTATGGCATAAAAAAACTCCACCTGATGTCTGCCATGATTGCATCCATTTCATGCCACATCTCTCAGGCCATGGTGGGAAACAAATGACCATGATCTTGGGGTGGGACTGATGAACAGCAGACACAGCATATAAAACATGTAAAAGGAAGGAACAATATTATGCTGTCTGTGTTGCCTTGACAGGTCTTTTCCATTATTTTATTGAAAAACACCCATTCACATTAGTTTCCTTACAGTGATTACTCATCCCCTTGTAATCGTCTTTGGTATTTTTGTTTTATTTGAAATCAATTTATTTTACTAACACAACTAAAAATCATACTCCCTGCTAAAATCCTCCAACCCAAAGAACTTGTTATAATGGCAGGCATATGTAGTTATGGGAAGGAGCAAGCTGCAATTAGCGCTTGTTTCCAAGATTCAATAACTGGTGAGTGATATTGTTTGTTGTTAAAAGATTCAGTAACATGTGAGTGATATTGTTTGTTCATAAGTTCATAGGTTCATAGGTTCATACTAGGCTATCTGCCCGAGGGCATTTATAAGCCTAGCCCATAGTTTTGTGGCTTACGCCACCCCTTTAGTTTGGAGAAACTATGCCCATTATTTTGCTGTGCCTCTGTCGAGCAGTGACACTGAGGTAACCCCTGGGGTGTATCTGCGATCTCCCATCCATTGGTCAAGATTCCTCTTGAACAAGGCCAGCGAGGTGCTCTGCCTCACATAAACCGGGATTTTGTTCCACAGCATAGGGAGTCTTTGGGTGATGAATCTATCCCTCCAGCACGTCCTATTAATAACAGTGTCGAGGTTTAAGTCTCCCGCCCTTGTGGCTCTGAGGGATCTAGATTTTATGAGATGAAGCATGTTCATCAAATCTGGGTTTGACATGGCCTTGTATGTCAGGCATAGGTCACCTCTGAGCAAGCGGTAAGCAACTGAATATAACTGGAGTTCTTTCAGTCGGGCAGCATAAGACAGATTTTTGAGACCCTTTATCCTTTTGGTGAGGAACTTTTGTGGCCTCTCCAGCTGCTGTAAGTGTCGGGTCAGATACATTCCGAATGGGGCATTGTACTCGATCATTGGTCTGATGAGTGATGAGTATAGGGAGACTATGACTTCCCTTGATCTAGATGTGAATCCCTTCATGATAAGGTGGGCAATGTAGAAGGTCTTCCTAACTACTTTAGCAATATGAGTGTCGAATGAAAGGCTACTGTCAACCTGGGTTCCCAGGTCCCTAATAACTTCTTCTGTGTTCAGGGATTGCCACCTATATGGTAGCTAGGGGTAACCTTATTTTTCCCGAAGGGTATGACTATGCATTTCTTGGCATTTAACTTTAGGCCATGGCTCTGGCACCAGTTATCCATTTCTGTGAGACCCTTCTGAAGGATATCTGTGTCGGATGTGTTTTCAACTACGGCCCAGTTTGCAGTCATCTGCAAACTTTGTCAGCCATAACCCTCCTGTGTTTGCTTGTACTTCAGAAAAGTAGATGCCAAACAAGAGTGGGCCCAGGACTGAGCCCTGTGGGACACCACTTGTGACAGGCTTTGAGTCTGACATGGCGCCAGCAACTCTGACCCTGTGGGTTCTGTCACTCAGCCAGTTTGCAACCCATCTTGTAATGTATGGGTTTACATTTAAGTTGATGAGTTTTTCAATGATACCCGAGTGAGGTATTGTATCAAAAGCCTTCGCCAGGTCTAGGTAGGCTGTATGGACTGCCTTTCCCTCGTCAATGGCCTTGGTGACTGTTTCGAAAAAGTCAACCAAGTTTAAAAGGCATGATCTGCCTTTGACAAAGGCAAATTGGGTTGGATCCAAAGTCTGCAAGTTCGCTATGTCTTTATTTATGAGATCCATTATGATCCTCTCCATGGCTTTGCAGATAAGGCTTGTCAAGCTAATGGGACGGTAATTTCCAGGGTCGGTGGAGGCACCGCCTTTGTGGAGTGGGACCACAGTCGCTGTGCGCCACTCCTGGAGTGCGTATCCGGAGGTGAGACTAAGATTAAACAGCTGTCCTAACTGTGGGTTTAATTCCTCATTGAGTTCATGGAGCACACAGCCGGGGACACCATCAGGTCCCATGGATGCTGTGTTCTTTGCCTTGGAGAGAGCAGTTCTCACCTGGGCGTTAGAGATGTTTGGGGGCTACAATCATTTGGTATAGATATCTCTCCTTTAGGGGAGGGGAGAAGTTTGCACTGAACCTGTCAGCCAGTATGTTGGCAATGTCTGTAGGATCAGTAATCTTCACATCATTTTGAACTAATTCTGAGCATACCTGGGAGTTTCCTCCTAGGTTTCTGACATAGCTAAAGAATGCCTTATGGTTGTCTTTAGAGTCCTTAGCTATTTTTTTCTCAAAATTAGCTTTGGATGATTTTATGAGAGCTCTTAGCTTTTTACTTATAGTGATCAGCGGTGTCTTACCTTTTAAGGATTTTGCTCTATCTTGTAGTAGCTTTCTCCTTTTGTTGTAGAGTTTGTTTATGGCTGGGGTCCACCAGACTGGACGCTTGCCTTTGGTACAAAGAGTCTTTGTTTTGCTTGGGATTGCCTGATCCATGCAGCCCTGCAGGTGCTGGTAGAAGGCATTTGTAAGTGATTCAGTGGTTTGAGTAATGTTAACCGCCGGCTCAGGGGCCTTAAAGGAGACCACACTAGTCTTTAGAAGTGTGAAGTCGGCTTTCGAGAAGTTCTTTACTGTGGTCTTTTTCATTTCGGGTGGGGGCAGGATGAGGACCTCCAGCGAGATTAGTTTGTGATCAGATCTCACCAGTGAGGGGTATACTTCCGGCGTTGAACATTGTGCTCCCATGTTCGTGATGATGAGATCAAGTATGTTTTCTCCTCTTGTGGGGATGGTGACTAGTTGTTCCATGGCATTTGAGTTTATGAATTCCAGGAACTTTTGGGCTAGAGTGTTTGGGCTTGAGTAGTGTTCCCAGTCTATATTAGGTTAGTTGAAGTCACCTAGTATGATGGTGTTCGGAGATACATTTATCCCCTCCAGTGTTTTCAGGAAGGCCATATGAGGTTCCTGAGTTTGCGAGGGTGGCTTGTAACATGCTACAAATTGCAGAGCAGTCTTGCCTATGGTTAACTGCACCTGGATGGTTTCCGATGCATCGTGCGATGCCACCAATCTTGAGGTGTGGGTGTCCTTGATGAATATGGATACCCCTCCTCCTTTCTTGGTATTGTCCGGGTTTTGGGGCCGGAACGCATGATATGAGGTAAAACCTGATAGTGCTGGGGTGCTCTCAAGAGCCTTGAACCAGGTTTCTGTCACAGCACAGACATCGATGTTCTCCATACTGAGAAGGGCCTCGAGTGCATGCATCTTGAGGTTGAGACTTCTGGCATTGAGCAGCATTACCCTAAGTTTTTTCTTTGTTTTGTTCTAGGGTGGTAGGTTTAGAATTTGAGCCTTGCCTAAAAATGGCACTATGGGGGTGGCAAGAGCCTTTGCCAATATCCGGAATCCCATGGGTGACTAGTGCAAGCCGTCCCTTGCGAAGCAGCGTGGCTTGTCCAGCATGTCATCCCAGGCAGACAGACATTGGATCCCCTTTGAATGACACCAGAGTTTAAGCCAATTGTTAAAGCTGATCATCTTATCTCTGTATTGTGGCATCATTCTTGGTGAAGGTAGGATACTGCTCAAGGTCAGGGTCATACCTGCTTGGGCTACATAATCAGAGAGCACCTCTATGTCTCTTTTCATGTAGTCCAAGGAGGTACGTCTCAGGTCGTTAACACCAGCGTGGACAATGATTGAGTCGTACTTGTACCTGCTGTTGAGAGACCTGAGTGCATGCGTTATGTGGCGGATTCTAGCACCCGACAGGCAGCTTACTGTGACCTTCTCCTTACTCAGTCTGGTGTGCGGGGCGTCAGTGTGTCTGACTATGGAGTCACCAATGACTAGTGTGTCTGGCATTGTGTTTGGCATTAAGGGCTGTGACTGCTTGACACTCTGACTGTGTGGTCTATGTGTTGCAGGTGTTGTGTTCTGAGGTGGTAGTTGTTTGGGTGTCTGCTTTGGTGGCCTCTGCTGTTTTGGTAGATTTTTGATCAGAGCCTCCGAGTATTTCTTTGTGTGTTTATGTGTATGATTTGAGGTTGTGATGGTATTATGTGAGACTGGGTCTATAGTGTGTGTGGTTACCTTCTCCTCCTGTCTGGTCATGCCAGTCCTTTGTTGAGAGAGCTCAGCCTCCAGTTTGGCCATATAGTTGCATCTCTCGCATGTATTTGTGTTTTGTGGGAGGATGAGAGGGTTGTCTGTGTACATGAGGCAATTGTAACATTGCCTCAATATTCCCAGGTTCACCAGCTGAGCAGGAGAGGACATTAGCAACTGATCCCTCGACATGCTAGAAGGAATAGACAGAAAAACTTAAGAAAAGGTTCTGGGGGATGTGGATGACCGAGAAATGGGGTTTGCTTTTTTGGGGTACTTTCTATAACAAGAGTGCTGTATCAAGGTGATAAGTACTGTAGGAGCAAGTGCTTCACTATACAGATAGAGAATAGTCTACTTGGGAGTCAAGTAGAGATAATTTATAGTTGTAGGATACACTAAATAGAACAGTAGTATACTTTGAGGAAGGTAGTTTTAAGGGAAAATTTGAAGAGTGGACTTTAGGTAGCCCTAATAGTTTAAATCTGATTAACCAGCGCTGCCCTAGTGTGCAACGGTATGTTGAGTGGCTGTATACTGGCACAGTGTACCGATGTAGTACATGTATGATATCACCAGGTATTTTGAGTTCAACACTGTCAAGTTTCAACATTTTAACATTAAGATTTTGTATTCAGTATTATAAGACTATTCAATAAGTTGTCTTGTATCCGCACACACACATGTGTGTGTGTGTGTGTGTGTGTGTGTGTGTATGTATATATATATATATATATATATATATATATATATATATATATATATATATATATATACTTAAAATTACTGAAACATTAAAAGGCTGATTAAAAGACAAACTCAAAAAGACTGAAACAGAAAATACTGACAAAAATAAAGTTATGCCAGTGAAGGGTTTATGCCCTTATTCCACCTTTGCAGGGGGTGCTGCAAAAACATTGAAAATGTGGTTCAAGTTGTCAGATTTTTCATTGATTTTTTATATGGTTAGATTTTGTCATATTTTTCAAAGTTTTTGCAGGGGGGAGCAAGCCCCACTAATCCTCACCGCCACTAATTATATGTACCAATTTTCAAAAATGTGATAAAAATTTAGCCACATAAAAACAACACTGAAAAATCGGACAACACTGAACCACATTTTTCAATGTTTTTGTAGGGAGCAAGCCGCACTGCACCCCCCCCCACACTTCCTGACAGTTATACATTCCAACTACAAAGTTGCACAGCAGTAGGGAATGGGCATAAACACCATTTCAGCCTTATTATGTTTCAGTCTTTTAACTGCTGGACTTTTGCCTCTCAGTCTTTTGATGTTATACCAACTCCGAGATCGCACTGCATTGCGGAAATAGGAAATCTTCCCTTTCCACTCTGTACGGAGATCTCCATTCAGTCAGATCGGACTTTTACAAGTTCCAACATATGGTCTCAGCCATATGTGGTTCAAACTTATAAATGTTTGATCTACTGAAGGGGATCCATACATATATATATTTTTTTTTTTTTTTTTTTTTTTTATGCATATTTGCAAATGTGTTTCTTGGCAAAGAAGAAATAGGCTGCTATGTACATTTTAATTACAAGCTTTGAAAGTATGCACTTGTTCCCACTTGTGGGTTATATACTATCCCAGACTTATATTGTGTGTCTTATATTCTTTGCATTTAAATGCAATGTATACGAAAGAAGAAGAAGAAGAAGAAGAAGAAGAAGAAGAAGAAGAATTATCCATAGTATATTACTTCATATACCAGCATCTTTAGCTGGAAGTATATTTCCTAAGTAGTTATATGCATGTGCGTTTCAATAGTGTAACATGTTTAGCTGAAATGTTACAACCGCATATTTAGGTATGTTGTATTGCTCCATAATTGTTTGCTGAATGTAATTATCAATGATATAGTGTTAGTTCAAATATATATGCTACTGAAATGCATTCTATCCATATATTCTCAGATGTGCTTGCTGTACCAACTCATTGTTTGTGCTTTTTTTTTTTCTCCAAGTCTTTTGGGTTTCTAATACCATGACAGGAATGGACTCCATTCCTATGTCAGGGTATGACTAAAGTTCATGAAATTAGTATTGCTTCAATCTTTGATGCTACCAAAAGTACTCCGCAGTACCCGCAACATGCCCTGAACTGACTCCTTCTTTAATTTATATGGAGTTAGATGTCTTGGTATTTATCCTGGCTCATGGGTGACCAGTTCACTTACCTGATTAATAAATGTATTAAATAAATAATTGTTATTCTTTGTACTCACTATGCTTCACAGTCATACAAGTATACAAACATGGGATGTATTAATGAGCTTAACTAAACATTTCAATTGAAAACACATTATTAAAGTCAGTGCAAAATAGTAAACATTTCAGAAGAAATCTGTTAATATATTACAGAATTTGGCTTTGTTTTATATTTTGTTTGCATTAACTTTTATGTGTAAGAAGAAAATATTTATAGTTTGAGTCTAAACACATAGTACTTTAAAATTGTAAATATTTAATATGGCATTTCTTTGAATCTAATACTTACTGGGAATTTTTTTCTCTAACCAGATGCCAAAGGCTTGAGTGACCCAGGAAAAATTAAAAGGATGCGCTACCAGATTCAAGTCAGTTTGGAGGACTATATTAATGACAGGCAATATGATTCCCGTGGGCGCTTTGGAGAGCTCCTTCTACTACTGCCGACATTGCAAAGTATCACGTGGCAGATGATTGAGCAAATACAGTTTGTCAAGCTTTTTGGAATGGCCAAGATCGACAATCTGCTTCAAGAAATGCTTCTTGGAGGTCAGTAATGAACTAAGTTCAATTTGCAAAGTATAGTTTCTTTCTGTGCCTTTACAGCATTAATTATTATTTTATTCTGGTCTTATCTCAGGACCCTCTAGTGCTGAATTAACATATAATGATACAAAGCATTCCTTAAAGCCCAAGTAGGTTGCACAGATAGGGCAGTGTCAATGATCTGCAAATGTATTTAATATTTGTTATTACTACTGAATTATATACAGATCTGTAAAGATCTGTGCCATTTTGTCACATTTAATAATGTTAACAAAATGGCACTTGTTCTCAACGTTGCTTTTTTAAGAACAGCTAAATGCTTATACTCCAACTGACATAAACTAAGCCCATCTGGTCAACTCTTTCTCTTTGTATTACAATATGGCATAAGAGAGACAGTCACTCAGCCACCCACAGATAAGGATGATACTGATTTAGTTCACAGAGTGACAGTAGACCAGTAGACTGATATACATGTCAATCAATGTAGGTTCATGTGAGAGAATGACAAGTGGCTTATGGCACAACCCTGCACTCTCCAAAATAGTGAGCCAGACTTTAATGATACCTTAATGAGCACTGTGGTTTTTAATGTTGTCATTCATGAAGCCTCAGGTCATTGAACAGCCAGAGGTGGCAGAGGGGCTGGTTCATGTTTGGGAGGCACTGGTAGGAATATAGCCCTGAAATGAACAGAAGGTTGTCCATACCAAACACTACAGGCATATTCTGTGTCAAGGTGCCCTCTATACCAGGAGCATGGTGTTATCTTGGTCGATACTGTTTCAAGTAGTAAGGTTATGCAGGAATAAGTCCACTATCCCCTAAAGAAAACACAGGAATATCTTCACTTTCACTCTGATGGCAAGAAGGCAAATATTTATAGTGTGTGTCAGCAGGATAACTATTTCAAATAAGAATAAAAAACACACAATTTCAAATACTATTTTAACTGTTCTATACGGGCACAACTAGATTCCTACATATTCACTTGATTAAACAAATATAATCAGAGTTAGATTTAAAAATAATAAAATGTAAACCTTTTAGAACAAAAATGAACTGATTTTCCTGATTACATATACGTTTAAGGCAAGTTTAATAAAAGTGAAGATATGTTTTACAGAGTTATATTTGAATACATATATGGCACGCAACTGTAGCAGCAGCAATACAGTCTACAGACTATTTAAAACAGCTCATTACTGTGTTAACTAGTTACATATAATGTTTGTTTCTACATTATTTATTCTGATATTATGTTATTTAATAGTCAACATACTGCAAGACTGTACATTTTGTCTGTTTGTGTGCTTTGTTTTTTAGCTAATTTGGTTATGTGCTTTTAATTGGAGCATGATTAAACAATGAGATAGTAAATGCATTTTAAGAATTATATGACACAGCAAAAGTTGGAAAACAGTATTAAAAACTATATAGATGTAGTATATTTTTGTTTATGTGTGAAAAATATGTTACAGACTACAGTACTTTCATGAATATGATCTAAAAGATCCATTAAGTCTCTGTTACTACAGAGCATGAGTTATAAAATTTAAGGAAATTGTGACAATGTGAAATATTTGTATGCCAGGAGAAGTAGGGTAGTGGATGTGTAACATATGCTAGCACAACTAGCTGGAATTTTGTAAAGAATTTTATGAGATTTGTATATCAAACTGATTTGTGCAGATACTTGTGTTGAAAATGTATTTGTAAAGTTGTTTGTGTTAAAAATGTATCAACAATGTGTCCTGCTTGACAGAAAAGAAATATGCATTTATATCAAACTGTACTGTTGTAAATAGGATACTGGAAGAGAAGAGGTTAGTCTCAATTCAGCTAACATTGAAAAGTAGTAAGAAATTAAATTACTTAATTTAGGCCATAATGACTGTATCTTACAGTTTGACTCCAGGCAGAGACAAAATGTCTGTGCCAGAGAATGGTTTATTAGCTCCTGGAGGAAAAGTGGAAGTGTTTTATGGTTTAATGACTTCCAGAAGCTGCAACATATCTTAGCAAAGCTCTATCTGTGTGTATGGTAACACATATGTGCGAGATTCTGGGTCATTTGCTAGGAATGGGGGTAGTATGGGAACCAGAAGTCAGATGACCAGATGTATGTGTTGTCATTCTGTAATCCATCACAAAAATGATGTTTTAATATTAGATGAAACTACAGTCTCAGAGCACTCTGTTTTTGGAAGCTGACAAAGAAAGATGCCTCACCTACTTCTTCTTGTCTTGCCCTAGTAAGTGAACCAGGGAACAGTAATTCTTTAGATCAGTCAGGAAAACTATAGTGAGATTAGTTAAGTATTGTTTTTGTCTATCTGGGTGAATCTGTCCATCCGTCTGTGTTATTTTAATATTTCCTATGATTGAAACACTGGTGTTTATTGTAAGTAGATATTTAGTATTTTCATGTTCTTTTATTATTTATTATTAAATATATTTAAGCTTTTTATTGTGGCTGGTCCTTTAGAGAATATTTTAAACTTTGAGACTTTTGAAACTTTTGTACTTATACTTATTTGATGACCCTGTGGCCACTCCTGAAAGCTTTACTGCATTTGTCAAAACACTACAATTTGTATTAATATTAATTTCAATCAGTATAACTGAGTACCCTTGTAAGTGTCTGGTGGCAGTAACTACTTTATAGTCTGGGCAGAAGGGGGCATAGCTAGTAAATTTGTACCAGCCTCTCCCAGCTGTGTGTATGTACAAATCAAATCTCAAAGAGTGTGTGCCAGTTGCTTGGAACAGGTACACATAGCACTTGTTTCTCAAAGAGAGTGATGGAGGACTTGGCTTGTACACTCGACTAAAGACTCAACTCTACAGCTGTGCCAGTGGGGAATCTTACTGGGGACCTGGAGAGAGAGAGAGAGATAGAGAGATACCCAGACCCTGGACTGAGTGTGTTCCCTGTGAGCTTTTAAGGTAAATTATGCTTGATGCAGAGAGCTGCATCTGGAAATACTGTGTGTATCTATTTGTGTTCCAAGTGAATGTCCCTCTCCAATGTCAGTGGTGAGGATTCAGGCTCCTTGATTACTGGCCCAGAGAGTGGATGTCACAGAGGTAATTTTCATGGGAGACTTTAACTACCCATCTATAGACTTTGAAACATGCACTGCCAATAACTAACAGGCACAATGTTTTCTGGACTTTATCAACATGAACAGCATGAACAGCATTGACCAGATAAGGGGCTCAAATACTGGACCGAGTACTCACCAACATGGGAAAGCATTGCACCCTCTGTGTCACATCCTTATTGGTGAGGTCAGACCACAAAGCTGTCTCCTTTGAAATAAAAATCAACCGTGAAAACCCGACTAAACCAATAACAGTTGGGAATCTATTCTAAAACAAACTACTTCCTATTAAGTGACAGTTTGTCAAAATTCACGACTCCCCCAAAAACCAAGAACACAGCTACCTATGCAAAATTATTCAAAGAATTCCTGTACAAACATAAAAAAGGCTGCAATGAGGCTGCTGTACCTACCAGAAGCAGGCCCAAGTCTAACACCAAAAACAACCCCCACTGGTGGAATCCTATCTTTAACAGCAGAAGAGTAGTTGCCTCAATCAGCTCCCTGGGCTGATACCACAAGTCAGTACACCCACCGTATCAGCTCTTAAATGAACAGAAAATAAAAGTATTAAGTCAATCACCACACTGTAGTGATAAGCTTATAAGAAATCACATCCATGACCCCTCCAAATTGTAGAGCGTAAAAAAAGGGGTCCTCACTAGGAAAATCCATGTCCTACTCAGATCGCATTAGGGCCTTATCTCTGTCCTCATTCTCCTACAGGTTACTGAGAGGTGCTCTATGGCTGGCATATAAGATATCCTCATGTCCAGGTCTGATAGATCTTTTGCACATCCACAAAACAAACAGCACCAGAAACACTAGATCCAAGGACCTGCAACATAAACAGAACATGCTGGAGAGACTGATATGTGTCTCAAAGGATCCCTGTGCTATGGAGTAATTGACCCATCCACATGAAGCAGAGTGCATCCCTGACTCTATTCAAACAGAACTTTGATCATTGGATGGGAAATAACAAATTCCTCCTTGGTTTGGCCCGCATGTCTCTGATGAACATGGGACGACAGTAAATAATAAATTAATCACCAACTAATCCTCCCATATAGCCCCTAGCTACTGCTTTACTAACATACCCCACCATATATGCGTCTAAGGTATTTGGGTGCATAACGGTTGGGTTGAATGTCTAGGCTTATAAAGACTCTGGTGATCATTAGCCTAGTATAAACCTATTAAACCTATAAATACATAATTTTGTTGTTTGTCTTTTGGCTTTTCCCAGTAAGGGGTCGCCACAGCGGAACTCCGGTCCGCTAATGATTGGCAGTAGATTTTTATGAAATGCCGAGGTGCCAGCTCGACGCTCAACCTTCAACGAAGGCACGCCCATTTACACACGCATGTCTTTCAAACGCTACCCAACCTCGGGGAGGACATGCAGACTCCACACATGGGAGAACCTCTTGCTGTGAGGTAACAACACTACCGCCATACCACCGCAGCATCAAACCTATACATACATAATATTTTCTTAAATTAAAAAAAAAAAAAAAAAAAACTTTAGCATTGTGCTATGACTCCAACTGCTTCAATCAGCCTTTGCAAAAACTGACATATTTTGCATAGGATTTGTAAACTATGGTAACAAGAGAATCTGTTAGCAGATAAGAACAACTTGACCTATCTCCTCTTCCTATTAAAGTGATGAATGTATAACCAGCTCCTTGTCAATCATTATCTTATTTTACAGTGCATTCCACAAGAATTGCTTTACATATCACCCTGACATTTTTGAATCCCACTGCTGCTTTTGATTTCACAATGTCCTCAGGAAAGTTATTACATACCAGTAAACTTCCCTGTGATAAAACACTTTTTATATTACCTTAGAACCATCTTCCCTTTGTCTTTAACTTATGCCTTTGGTTTCTCACTCGTGTAGATCCTTCCTATGAAACATGCTTCCCTCTTCAATTTTTTTTATTCATTGCCCTCCTTAAATATCTTCCCTCTCTGAATTGTTTTTGCAGAGTAAGCATGTTAACTTTGTTTATCTTCTTGTCTTTTTTTTTCTCTTCGTAGTTCTTTCTGTGCGGATTCTACACACTTCTGTTGTCCTTCCTTACACAAACTCCCTGTAGTCACTGTATTTTTAGAAGTAGTCTCACCAAGTGCTTTTTAAAAAAGAGCGGTTCCCTTTTTATGTAGATGCCGTCTCTTTCTGTCTCTACTCATGCATGCACATATACATATGTACACACCTGCAGACAAACACTATGCATCCCAGAATCCCAAAGTCTATTTTGCTACTTTGTCACAACTACTGCACACCCGTTGATCAACTGATATAATTACAGCATAGTTCCTTTCCGTTTTAGTCACTCTCAGTATCTTCCCTCCATTTGCATAACTGTCTCTTCGGTTTTGGAAGCAGTACACCTAATCTTTTACTTCTTTCCAGCAAATCTAAGCTTCACGTATGATTGCTTTAGCTGTACAGGTTCCTTTCTCATCCTAGCTACTACAAATTTGCCTACAACATTTGCTTAGGATCTGTTTCTAATTTTACTGTAGTCTGCAAAGAGGCATACTTTACCTTATATTTAGAACAACAAAATACAAAAAAAGATAAAACAGAATAAAGTTAGATTTAATGGGAGTATAACAAATATTATTGTTCCTTCAGAGTGTGTAATAGACAATGATTCATTTTGTCAAGATGAAAACATTATTGTGGTACAGTATGTGGTGTATAGTGATTATGCTCCAATATTTGGAAAAAGACAAGTTAAGCATTAGGCCCAATATTAACAAATGTTAAGCAACCCCTGCTTAACTTATTAAGGCTGGGTCTCAAATTAGGCATTCAAATCTGCCAGTACTGATTAGCGATGACAGTCTTCTTCTTTTTCTTTCAGCTGCTCCTGTTAGGGGTCGCCACAGTGGATCATCTGTTTTCATTTCTTCCTGTCTTCTGCATCTTGCTCTGTCACAGCAACCACCTGAATGTTCCCTCTCACCACATCCATAAACCTTATCTTAAGCCCTCCTCTTTTCCTGGCAGCTACATCCTTAGCATCCTTCTCCCAATATACCTATTATCCCTCTTCAGCACATGTTCAAACTAACACAATCTCACCTTTCTGGCTTTGTCGCCATACTTTCCAACTTGAGCTGACCCTCTAATATACTAATTTCTAATCCTGTCCATCCTCATCACACCCAGTGCAAATCTTAACATTGTTAACTCTGCCACCTCCAGCTCTAACTCCTGTCTTTTGTCAATGGCACAATCTCCAACCCATATAACATAGCTGGTCTCACTACCATCTTGTAGACCTTCCCTTTCACTCTTACTGGTACCCGTCTGTCACAAATCACTCCTGACACTCTTCTCTACCCACACTCCACCCTGCCTGCACTCTCTTCTTGACCTCTCTTCCACACTCACCATTACTCTGAACTGTTGATCCCCAAGTATTTAAACTCATCCACTTTCACCAACTCTACTCCCTGTATCCTCACCGATGTTCTTCGTGTTTCACTGTTGCAGTCATTACATTTGAGTAAATTTGCCCAAATGTTTGTAAAGTTGCTCTCAGTCGGCCTGAATTCCAAAGTCCTGGGTCCTGCGTCGGCTGCTATCGCCCCGTCAGGTCGTCAGGGGTATAAAAGAAGTGGCCAATGCCATTTTCTTCAGTCTTTCTTGCCGCGTGGTGCCCGAAGCAGTTCGCAAGTGCCAGTCAGCCGACTCCTGAGATTTTCATGTTCGAGTTTCAGATCCGAAGTCTTCAATAAAGCTAAGTACCCCGTTGGGGAATCTTTTTTCTTGCTCCAGACTGATCAGAAAAAGTAAATAATTGTATTTCTTGTGGAAAGCAAATACCTCATAAGGACTTTCATTCTTACTGTATTTCTTGCCTAGGCCCTGATCACAACGTTTCTGGTTGTCAGTTTTGCGCTAGATTTAACCAACGCACTATTAAGCGTCGGTATGATTTTGCTTTAAACTATTTTGGATGCCGGTTTAATTATCCAGAAATGTCATCGGATAGCCATCCGACTACCGGAGTTCACAAAAAACGCAAAGAAAAGGAGATAGACAACCGAGGCCCAAAACCGACGACGAAGCTTCTCCTAAGCCAGTCGCTGGTTCGCCGGTTCTCAGTGAGACTTTTTTCGCACTTATCCTTACTTGGATGACTGTCTAATTCAAGCAGAGAACAAGGACATTCTTCTACAGCATCTGGCATTTGTGAAAATACTTCTAACATGCCTAGGGTACACAGTCAACGAAAAGAAATCAAAACTAGTACCCTCTCAAGAGATAATATTCCTGGGTACAAGCTTAAATCCAACTGCCCAGATGGCTTATCTCACACCAGACAAACAAATGCAACTGACTACCTATTTCAAAATGTTGGCAACAGAGGCCCAGTTATCTGCAAGAAAAATTCTGCAGACTTTGGGCTTCATGGCATCCTGCATCCTACTAATTCCATATGCAAGACTGCATATAAGGAAACTTCAATGGTACCTAAAAAGTGTTTGGACTCAACATTGCCACAGCAAGGAAACAGATTACTCTCATTCCCTGCCTACAACAGGAGTTTCGATGGTGGGCAAAGGCTTGTCACCAAAACAAGGGACAGCCATTCACATTACCCTCAGCCAGGCAGACACTAACAATGGATGCATCAGATTATGCCTGGGGGGCCCACATGGCAGGAAGATGCATTCAGGGCACGGTCCTTAACCCAAATGCATCTACTTATGAATCAAAAAGAGATGCTAGCTGTTCAGAATGCCCTGACAGCCTTCAAGGACCTACTTCATCCGGGACAACTACTGATAAAGACAGACAACACCATGGTCATGTGGTATATAAACAAGCAGGGAGGCACACATTCTTACCCCCTTTGTAGACTAGCCATGTCTTTGTGGGACACAGCATTAACTTACCAAGTACATCTGCAGGCACAATTCCTGCCAGGAAGGAAAAATACTCTAGCAGATGAACTAAGGAGAAACCTCATGGATCCCCACGAGTGGCAGCTGGATCCACAAGTCTTCACATGATAACAAGGAAATGGGGATGCCCAGACATAGATCTATTTTCCTCCCCTCACAACTACCAACTAAAAAGATTCTGCACAAGGACTTATCACAGACAAGCATGGAAAGTGGACGCCCTATCTTTCAGCTGGAAAAAACTATCAGTATATGCCTTTCCCTCACTGCCTCTCCTCCCCAAGGTACTCCTAAAGGTCAGACAGGAGAAGCCAAAAATGATACTGATTGCCTCAGACTGGCCCCACCAGTACTGGTTTCCAATCCAAAAGAACTTGTCTCAATGCCCAGCTTGGACCTTACCTCAAATACCTCATCTACTGTCCCAGCAAAACAATCAGATCCTGCACAGCCAACTCAGGACTTTAAACCTGGCAGCATGGCGGATAATGTAGTCATACAAAACCCACCTCTCAGTAAACCTGTGATGGATGTCATTTTGGAGGCCAGAAGGCCTAGTACTAGAAAATCTTATGCTGGAAAATGGAAGAGATTATGTGCTTGGAACCAGGCACAAGGAACTAATGCAGATGTGCCAAATATTCCTCAGATTTTACAATACTTAACTGAGATGCTGGACAAAGGCCCATCTTTTTCATCTATTAAAATTTATGCCTCTGCCATTTCAGCTCATTACAATACTGAGCCACCAATCTTTTCTCATCCTTTATTAAAGCAGTATCTCAGAGGAGCCAAAAATGTAAGGCCTCCAAGGAGATCACCGATGCTTGCATGGGACCTCAACTATGTCTTGGAAAAAGTCACCCTGCCTCTTTTTGAGCCAGCTGCTACTGCTGATATAAAGTTTTTATCTTGGAAAACAGCTCTGCTCCTAGTAGTAACTTCTGCAAGATGAGTTTCAGAGCTACAGGCACTCATGGCTGTGGAACCTTTTAGCATTTTTTATCCAGACAGGGTCTCTTTGAGGACAAACCCAACATTTATGCCTAAGGTGGTGTCCAGTGTGGCTCTTAACCAAACTATTCATCTGCAAACTTTTTATCCAAATCCACAAAACAAGGGGGAGAGAATTCTGCATTCTTTGGGCATACACAGACAGCTTAGATTCTACTTGGACAGAACCAAAGTTTTCAGAAAGACAGAGCAATTACTAGTGGCATATGCTGCAGGATCACAAGGAAAGGCTATCTCAAAGCAGACTATTTCAAAGTGGATAGGCCACTGCATTCGTTTCTGCTACTTACACCATGGCAAGCCAGTGCCTAAGGGCATTAGGCCACATTCAACCAGAGCTGTAGCCACTTCAGCAGCCTTTTCTCAGGGGAGTACCTACCAAGGACATTTTAGAGGCTGCTACTTGGAGTTCAGTGCACACCTTTACAAAGCACTATCATCTGCCACTCTACTCTAAATCCAGGGCAGGCTTTGCCACTGCAGTTCTGCAGGGCCTCATAGCCGCTCCTAATGCTGTTTAGCTCCAGCCTCCCAAACATACCTTTGGGACTCTACCCAAATGTAATGACTGCAACAGTGAAACACGAAGAACATAATACAGTTGTGTACTCTTACCATAAATGTAGATGTTCGAGTGTATTCACTGTTGCAGTCCAGGTTACCCACCCGCCACCCCCCTTTCTTCTGATGGAACCTATCTTTCCTTCTCTGATTTATACAACCTATGTGGTGTATTTGCTTGTAGATGAAGGTAAAGTTTATATTGTTGCATGTATTTATATATATATAAATTTTGGCTACCCTTTTAGGGGGCACCTGACATCTGGGGCAAGAAAAACTAAAGAAAATGGCATCGGACGCATCTTTTATACCCCTGATGACCTGACATCAGGGAAGGGGTGACAGCAGCCGACGCAGGACCCAGGACTTTAGAATTCAGGCTGACTGAGGGCAACCTTCCAGCAGGATTACCCAAATGTAATGACTGCAACAGTGAATACACTCAAACATCTACATTTATGGTAAGTGTATACAACTGTACTTTCTTGTATCCTCCCTCTCATTCACACACATATAGTCTGTCTTACTCCTGCAAACCTTCATTCCTCTCCTCTATGTAGCATATCTCCACCTCTCCAGCATCTTTTGAACCTGTTCCCTACTCTCAGCACTAATCACAATATTATCTGCAAACATCATAGTCCACGGGGACACCTGTCTGATCTCGTCTGTCAACCTGTCCATCACCATTGCAAGTAATAAAGGGCTCAGAGATGATCCTTGATATAATCCTACCTCCACCTTGAATGCATCCCTCACTCCTACTGCAGACCTCACCACTGTCCCACTGCCCTTGTACATGTCCTGTACCCCTCTTACATACTTTGTCACTCCTGACTTCCTCATACAATACCACAACTCCTCTGTAGGCACCCTGTCATATGCTTTTGCTAAGTCAACAAAGACACAATGCAACTCCTTATGTACTTCTCTGTACTTCTCCATCAACTCCCTCACAGCAGACAGCGCTTCTGTAGTGTTCTTTCCTAGCATGAAACCATACTGCTGTTCACTAATCATCACCTCCCTTCTTAACCTAGCTTCCACAACTCTTTCCCATAACTTCATGCTGTGGCTGATAAGTGTTATCCCTCTGTTTTTACTACAGCATCACCCTTATTCTTAAAAAGTGGTACCAGTACACTTCTTCTCCGCTCTTCAGGCATCCTTTCACTTTCCAAGATTCCTTTAAACAATCTGGTTAAAAACCCCACTGCCATCTCTCCTAAACACCTCCATGCTTCCACAGGTATTTCATCTGAACCAACAGTCTTTCCATTCTTCGTCCTCTTCATAGCTGGATCAGCAATGACAGTGGTAGCACAAAAAATAGATTTGTTCTGCCTGCAGTCTGTACCAATAACGTGTCCCTCATTTCCTTTCAAAAACTTAGAAAGTAGCTAGAATAACAGGATGTGTGTTCACCAGCATTTTCTGAAGGATACGAAGTCTTAAACTGAAATTAATGTCATTATTAAGTGACTTCAATCCTCAAGTAATTTGTCCAAATATCAAATATTTTATGAGGAAAACACCAAACATACAAGGCAAAAATCTTGACATTCTGGGAAAATCTGGACATTTGAGAGGCATGGCAAGGTAAGTATAAACATATCGGATTGTTTTACAATGTCTCCCTGACAGTACTCATTAGGCATTTGGCAGCTTTGAAAACCTGCCAAACACTTAGTGCTTTTTTTCTATAAGTAAAGAAGTACTGCGGTGGTGGTGCTGCGGTAGCGTTGTCGCCTCACAGTAAGATGTTGTCCTGTTTGATTCTCAGCTAGAGCGTCTTCTGTGTGAAGACATGTGTGAATGGGCGTACCTTCATTGAAGGTTGTGCGTCAGGGCCGGCAACTCGGCACGTAAAAATCTACTGCCAATCATTAGCGGACCGGAGTTCCGCTGTGGCGACCCCTAACCGGGAAAACCCGAAAGACACAACAAAAAAAAAGTAGCAAAAGAAGTAGACAAAGCTCCACACACTACAACGCATTATGATTGTGTCTCCAGTCATAACCTTTAATTATGTGTTTGAGACATGGATGTCAGGATTCATCTCTTGATGTGAATTTCTTATCATCCAAGTCTTCAACACATAATAAGCAGATTGTAATCAGTGACCCAATCTTCTATGTTAATACCTCTAACTTGCTATTCTTGTGACTGTTATTGAAGTGTTGAATTTATGTGTAAGATTTGCACCTATAGTATTCACTGAAACTGAACATTTCTATGTCATAAACTATATCTGTAAATGTATTCGTGTGAGGGGCTGTGCTAACCACTCTGGTGAAATGCACTGTGATTTTAATATATCTGATGATATGTGTTTTACATGTATTTCCAAAGAAGATGAGAGCAAAGCTGGTACGCTTTTTGATATGAACTATGTGCCCAGCCATAATAAGTTTAATTTTATACAAATGAGGCTGTTAAAACATTTTCAAGTGTAGTGAAACTTCAGTTTGAGTTATATGAATAATATGACAAACCTAAACAGCAATATAGTTTTGATTTAGATAAAGCACAGTAGCAAGCATTATGTGACCTAAGAAGGAATGATCAGTAATAAGACAAGTTGGTAAATGGAATCAGCATTATTTAAAGATGTGTTTAACAAATTTGAATGATACAAATGCGTATTGGTCTGTTTCATTTTATGATTACTGTGGGGTACAGAGGGAATTTAAGCAATTAGTGAATAAAGGTACTCATTTACAATGGTTGCTGAATAAGAATATACAAAATAAAACACTATTTAATAATACTGTTATGCCCAAGTTTTATTATCTCCCTACAATAAACAAAGATATGTATAAACCATCCGGGAGACCAATTGCAGCAAGCTGCAATTGCTATATTTAGAATGTAGGCAAGGTAATATATTAAGAATCCCTTATGAAACATAATAAAATTGCTCTCATATCATAGAATCTTCAGATTTTTTTGTTACGGATGAGGAATATCACTTGGATTTGTTATATTTTGATTTGTTTTAAATGTCTACATGTAAATATCAAGCATATTAATGGCTGTAAAGCACTGAAACATTTCAGAGGCCAGTCTGTTAATTTATTTTTTACTTGATTTGATTTTTTTTTTGTTTACAGATTTTTTTTTTTTATGTTTAATAAGCAAATTTACAACAAATTGAAAGAACAGCCTTTCATTTGCTAATTTCTTTATGAATCTTTCTGAGTTGGAATACAGTTATGGTTCAGATTTTTTATTAATCATGTTAAATATTTTTGACCAATTAATAATCTAATCTTTTTTAGAGGAAGCACATTCATATGAGTTATTGCAAAAACAGATTTGTTTTTATTTTTTCTAGTAATTGTTTATAAATACAATTACATGCTTTGATACTGAACTGAATATCTTGAACAACTTTGAGAGTAAATCTATAATGTTCCATAAGCCTACGACCGTTAAGAATTATTTGGTTGGGTAGTTTCTATCCTCTATATTTGTTGTCTTAACTCTTCTACTGGGAGTTAAGAGCTAGTAGGGCTTTCTTTGATAGACATGACTTTTTAAGTGAAGTAGCAAAACTAACAGATATGTATATTCAGACTTATTAGTTTATTGTATGAATGTTGAAAAAATGTATAATAAAATACTTTATATGAGTCGGCAGCAAGCCCTATGATGCATGAAAGATGGTGATAATAATCAAATGGTTATACTTATAACATGAAATGGAATGGAGTTTCAGTGGTAAACGTCTCTGCTGTCACACAGGAGGCCAGGATCTAATTCCCAGCCACTGTAGCACAGCATTATTTTGGCAGTCAGTGCAATGTTTAAGAGTATGAGCTGTTAATGAGCTACTTCCTGTAACACATGGTTTAATCCCATCATCCTTCACTTTGCCTAATGTATGACCAAGTCACTTTACCAGACAATGCTTTTAGACAATTTGGACATTAGGCTAGGCACTTCAGTGGTCTCCTGGACAGCAAGACTAGTAACTACCTACAAAATAAAAGTATTTTGTGACTCAAAATAATATTATAGCTCAAGAGATTGTTAATACAGTAAGGAGGTATTGGCTCATAATTACTTCTAATTCTACTTTAGGTCTGAATTTGGATTCTTTTACATAAATGTCTCATACTAAAAGGTATAATTTTAGCAAATGATTTTGTTTGTTCTAACTTTGTTATGAATGATATGATAACACTGTATCAGAGTTTTACGTTTTGCTCTGGGAACCATGACCTGCAATAACTGTTGTGTTTATAGATATGCACTTTAACGCTTTGACAGAATTTACAGGCAGAAATTTAACTCTGTTGGACATTTCTCTTGTCAGTCTGAAAATGTGGTTTTTGCCCTTTCATGCTACTGCAGGATGTTTTGTATTGTTCATATTAGCAGAATGTGTACTTGTAGAATGCAGACGCAAATTAGGTATATTAAAAATAACATGTACTAATTCTGTGGTTGAACATTATTTTATGTTATATTTCATAATACTGAAGGAATTTGTTTAAAGGCAACAGTATTAGACCATTTCAAACGTAAAATTAGGTTAATGTTAAAATACTTTATCATATAAGGAAAGTCTTTATTCTGTAAAATGCTTGCAACTAAGATTGTGTCAGTGTGGTTAGTTTTCATTTATGTAAATGTATGATTGCTTATGCTGTAAGTGATGCTTTAATAAATATGTTTCTTGTTTAAAAAAGGGGCAGAAATTGAATAATTTATGTAATGTTGCTTAGATTAAAACGTGATATATAATGTTTGCAACTGGGAGGGTGTTACTATGGTTTGTGATAAAAAATGTTTCCAATTAGGATTGTGTTGGTGTGTTTTTTTTCATTTATATAAATGTATGCTTGCTTATATCACAAGTGATGGCTTAATAAAGATGTTTCTTGTTTAAACAAAAAAAATTAAACCAAATGTTGTGAATGGTGAGGTTAATTGGAAATATTTTTTGCAATGATTCTGTTGTTGATTGTCTTTAACTGCATACATTATTTAAGATGTGTGTGTTTTTAGTGTTTGATATACTAAATGTGAAAGCTGCTGCTAAAAAGCTAGAGTTTTTATCAAGTTTTAATAAAGTTACTGAGAGACACCTTGTCATTTATTTTATGTTATACCTTTCCTTCTAGCCTCACTGTAGATTCTGTTATATTAACACCAAAGAAGGTTGGCTGTACAACTGAAACCTGTGATACATCACATGTAATTTGTCTTTCTTCAGTGAGGTCTCCATTTAAAACCACTACTACTGCAAATCTATTTTTAATTCATAATGTAATTCTGTGCCTCATTTCAAAATTATATATGATGTTCCAAAAGTGCATGTTGTGCTATATCTGTGATATGTACTGACATTTGCCTGATGCACTGTGGCATCCCTATGATTTACACTTATAATATTATGCAATGTTGACATGACATGTCTTTATGTTCCTTCTCTGCATACTATTTCCCTTTCTGCATACTGTTAAGTGATGTTCTGTGATATGTCTGTGACATACAGTAATATCCCTATGAAAGAGTCACATATCCCATGATGAGTTATAATGTCTGCCTAATGTGCTCTGATGCTCTCATGATCTTCACTGATAGTACATAGTGATGTTACTGTAATGCAGAATGGTACTCCTGTGAAGTATAATCTGGCATACTCATGATGTGAGTATTTTTATAGTAAACAGTGATGAAAAATGATATTCCTGTGCTGTACATGTGATATACAGTAACTGTCTCTGATGAACATTGGCACCCCCTGGTATAAAATAAAACTGCAATGCTGTGTTATGCTCAAATGATGTAATGTGACATCACTGTGACCCACCCCAATATCCCTATAATGTGGCCTGTTTCTCTGGTACATAGTGAAGTCTCTGTTATGTGCAATGCTTATGTGCTGTGATGTCACAGTGGCACCCTGTTATATGATGTCCCTAGTTACAGTGATGTCCCCATGATTTGCTCTGTCATTTACATGATATATTGTGATGGCTCAGTAATGTCATTTAACATCACGCTGATGTGATATCTGTTGTATAATGTGATATTCTCAAATGTTCAGTGACATCCTTTTCCCATGATATGTTGCAGTATTTCTGTGATGTTCTGTGATGTCCCAGTTATGTGCCTTTGATATACAGACATCTCCTTGATGTGCAGTCAGATTCAATAAAGTACAATGACAAGCCTATAATGTACACTGACATCCTCAAGATGTGATGCCCCCATAATGTATGACAATGTACCCATGATGTCCTGTACTAGCCCCCTGTTGCACTTAAAATGTCACAGTGATTTAAAGTGATATCTGCATGATGTTTTGTGATGTCACCTCCATACTAGTGATGTGCTGTGATGTACCTATGATGTGTCAGAATATCCTTGTATGGTACTCTGGCATCCCAATGAATTTTGTGATGTACAGTTACATACTCATCATATTCTGTGATGTCCCCATGATGTACTGTGCTATCCCCATAGCATACTTTCATAGTATTATGCTATAAAATCCCCTTGGTATAAAGAGGCATCTGCCTTCTTTGCTATGATGCCCCCATGTTGTGTGTTAATGAACATATGACATGAAATTGCCATGATCTGCTGTGATGTACTTTGATGTAGCATATCACCATGAGATGGTGTCTATATGTAGAGTGACATCACTTGAATGTGAACAGCATTCTCAAGTGAAAATGGTGTCTATATGTAGAGTGACATCACTTGAATGTGAACAGCATTCTCAAGTGAAAAATAACTAAAAGATTGAGTATTTGGAATGGGCACGCATTCCTGCCCCGGTAATGGGGCACTGCTCCCTCCTACCCCTGCTACTTGTATACACCAACACATAGGTCACTGAGTCTTGAGGAAAGGAGAAATTTTCTAGTACAAACCTAGTAGTAGAACACTAATGACCACAGAACAGCCTGGCACCCCTCCCAGTAATATACATTAACATCAGTCTGATGTGATGTCTTCTATGTGCAGTGATGGTCCCATGATGTTCAGTGACATCTTTTTAATGTGTTTTAATGTCCATGTGATGTTATGTAATTTCCCTGTGATATCTATATAGTGATGTTTACTTGATATATATATTGACATTCATTTGACACTGTGTAAAAGTACACCAGGATTTTAATAAGAATCTGAGATTCTAAAGAAGTCTTGATATTATACAAGGTAAAAGCACCCGATGTGCTGTTACATAGTTTGTTGTGTACCTTTGATTATTACTTTTTTTCTGTTACTCAGTAATGTAGTGCAGTGTTCAGTTTTGGTTTTATATACAGTGAAATCCCCATGATGTACTATGCTGCTCCCATGATGCCTTGTCACACCCCCATGGTGTACACTGACATTCACATGATGCAATGGCCTCATAATGTATGCTGATGTAGCCATTATATACTGTAATGTCCCCTTTTTGTGACATAATATTCAAATGGTCTAAAGTGATATTTGCATGATGTTTTATGATGAACCCATGCACTTCACTGAGATATCCATAACGTTCTGTAACTTCCTCATAATGAACATGGATATCCCAATGATGGGACGCATCCATAATGTCCAGTGGTATTCCCAAGATTTATAGAAGCATACCAATGATGAGCTGTGACATCACCATGATGTTCTATGATGCTGCAGGATGTATTTCAATACTCCATGATGTACTGCTGTCTCAGTCATGTGTTATGATGTCTCCATAATGCACAATGACATCCCCATGATGTTCTGTGCAGTTTCATAATTTTTAACTATATGTCAAGCATGAGAAAGACCTGGAAACTGTATTTTTTGCATGATAGTTTCACAGAGAATTTACAATTTTAACCAAAAAATATGTTAAGTTTCTGAAGGTTAACACATTGGCAGAGTCACTTATTTTTATAAAATGGGAAATAGCTGTACTGTTGCGTGATTTCAGAGTTGTAAGTAGCAAGGGGGTGAGGGATCACAGAGGATCCCCCCTGCAAAACCAAATGTGATGTATTTTTTCACTGTTTTGATGTTTCTATCTTGTCAGATCAATCTCCTGAACACACATTATATATATATATATATATATATATATATATATATATATATATATATATATATATATATATATATATACACCCACACACACACACACACACACACACATCAAATATCCTCTATCACTATATTAACAAACAATATACATTTATTTTCAAAGACTGTTGATATAGGTACAAAAATGATTTTTTTAATGATATTACAGTTTTAAAATTTTTAAAATAAGTACTGCTGTTACCTACCACTGTTTTATTATTTCAAGTCAGGATATAATTTTAAATTGGCAAATCATATGCATTCCAGTGCTCTGCTCTGGCCTCACTGACTTAAACATCCGTGAATAGCACAATCATTCTAATTCACAGTTTAACAGGAAGAGTTCTACCCAGATTCATGATGTCATATGGGTTCACTGTACATGGTGCCAAAACTCCAATTGTCCACTGAAGTGTAGTGGAACGGATTACACGTTGAAGGGAGGTGTTCAATGCGGCATGGCATGCTGAACAATAAGCGCAATACGTTCATGATGCGAGTCTTAAAAAAGGGTCATCATGTACCTTAACATAAGGTACAATGGCATTGTCTGTATGACAGGCTGCAGTATAACTGGGTGAAGGAAATTTTATGTTATGTGAGTGGAGGATACCTTTTACTGTCACAAGCGGCAAGCATCTTATGGATTGTAGGTATAGCCATTCCTAACCTCCAGGTTGAGGAAAGAGTCGCTATCATGCCACTGGGATGTAGTTGCAGTATCTAGTCATTAAAATGCCACATATGTGTGAAACCCAATCACCCTGAACACTGGACAGCCTGACTTGAAAGATATCAAGTGCTGCTACAGTGACTGCAAAGGTGCTATGAAGAAATGAACTCTGACAGGCTGGATGAGAGGAATAGTGGTTGTTCAACTAGCTGATAGTACTGGGGGAAGACAAAGATGGTGAATCACTAGTAAAAACAAAAGGGATTGGAGAGATAAAGGGAGAAAGAAAGGATACTCAGAATATCACAGGATTGCAAAAGCATTGGGGGGTATTTTGTCTGCCTAGCTAGTTAGAATGCAAAGAAACAAGTCTGCCACCAAAGCTGATGTAGGTTAAAATGAAACAAAACTTTATTAAAATAACTAAAACTCTGGCTTGAAATGAACCTGGATAAGCACTTTCGGTATAAACCTTTTTTCAAATCATTTTTGAAAAAAGGTTTATACCAAAAGCGCTTATCCAGGTTCATTTCAAGCCATAGTTTTAGTTATTTTAATAACATTTTGTTTCATTTTGTTTCATTTTAACCTACATCAGCTTTGGTGGCAGACTTGTTTCTTTGCCTGCTTTTTACCCTGACTGGTCTGCCTTTGGTGGTGCGACTTTCTTGTTTTTTCATTTTACTTAGCTAGGAAGTATGCACCAACTGGCATTATGTTTGCTCAGGGAGTGAGGGCAAGAGTTTCCTCTAGTGTGTCTGGGAAAACATTGTTCTAAGCATGACTGGGACAGGAATGTGATTTGGGGTAAGTGCCAAATGCTTCACCAGTATCTGGGGAGTGTTACGTGATGACTGTTGTTGGTGGAGGGCCTAAATGACAGGATTTCAGGCATAATCCATCAGGTTATCAGCTAGCAGCAGTCACGTCTTTGAATCTCAAGCCCTCACCTCTTGCAAGTACTGAAAGGTAGTAGTAGTTACAAACCCTCAGTGCAGGACATGCAGTGGGTCTCTCTGAACTGATATTCACCATCAAATCCCATATGATTTACACAAGTATGAAGGAAGGGTCTTGCATCTGTTTTGTCTAGTATTTATCTATATGCTGATCTGTTAAAGAACTTGTACACTTAAGAGGAATTAATTACTTGGAATTTAATCAGACATTAATTTCAAAAAACTTAATACAGCACAAATTACAGATGTGTAAGTAAACTTACCATAACAGTAGATGCTTGAATGATCACTGCTTCAGTAGCCTTAGTTATATGGTTATATCCTGCCAGGATATAACAGATGGCCAGCTTCAGGTCAACATCCAGCCACCCAATCTGTCAGGTAGCTCAAGCTGAGCTGACTAAAAGACAAGTTTGGGTGACAAGCCCTTCAAAGCTTTCTTGCAGCACAGAGAGGGATGCTGAACCCTGAAAGGACAATGCTAGGAAGCAAAAAAAAAAAAAAAAAAAAACAACCACACCGTGGCATAAACAACACCCCAAGAAATAAACAGGATGGAGGGAGACAGTGACAACTGCAACACAGATCGTTCGAATGTCTACTGTTATTGTAAATTTACTTACACAACTGTACTATGCTCATCATATTGATCTCTGCTGCAGTAGCCTTAGTTGCATGGTAGATTACCCTAGCTTACTACATTTGGGAGGTTCAAGGAGAAGAATCCAGGAGCCCCTGGAGAATGGTCCTTGCAAGGCCTGATCTAGACTATCAGGCCTAATGAAAGAATCAATCTTATAGTGCTTTGTAAAAGTATGTACTGAGGGCCAAGTTGCAGCTTCTAGAATACTTCTGGTTTTGCCAGTGATTCAATATCTCTGTCTTCCCCAATACTGTCTGTCAGCTAGTTGATCAACCATCATTCCTCTCATCCAGCCTATCAGAGATCATTTCTCCATAGTACCCTTGCAGTCACTGTAGCCATAAATGAAGCCAAGGCCCTGGCAGTGTGGATCTTGACCATGACAGGAAAACTGTGTTATGGTGAGTATAAAAATGGTAATAGCCTTAGACAACCATTTGGAAATAGTCTGTGTCTACTGATACAGGTTACCCCTTCTTCTTACCTTCACAATAAAAGAACAACAAATCTGAAGATAAAATTAGTTTTGTCAAGAAAGTTCCTAAGTTGTCAATGGACATCCAAGGTATGAAGTATCCTTTCTTCCTCATTTTTAAGATCATTAAAGAAAATTGGGGAATGGGTACTTTGGTTTAAAATAAACTTGGATAGCACTTTAAGCATGAAAGATAGATTACTTCTCAAAGAAACCCCATCTCTGTGGAGAATGATATAGGATTGACTCACCTTAAGAGATTACAAATTGACACTCTTCTTGCAGAGGTCAGAGCAACCAGTAAAACTGTTTTCCTTGTTAAGAACCTCATATCAGCCAAACTAGCTGATTAAAATGGACCGAGTGTTAGCTTCCCTATCACAAAAGTAAGATACCAAGAAGGGGCCACTGATATTCTTAAGATGCCTCTTAAGAAAACCTCCTTTCAAAAACATTTTGAGATGAAAAAGCCCTGAAAGAGGAGGATCCATGGGCAGACATGCTGAAATGGCTAATAACTGAACCTTGAAGGAGAAGCAAGAAAGGCCATAGGAAAGTAACTCAAAATATTTCAAACCAGAAAAAAACTAGCCTTGAATGGAATAAGAACCCCATTTTTAAACATCCTATAGATGGGAGATTGTTTAGTTTTAAAGCTAGGGCAACTTGCAGGACATCGCATGTGGTATATATAGCAGAATGCCAACAATGTACATGTTACTATGTGGGTATGACAAATAATATGTTGAAGGTCAGAATATTGCAGCATCTTACATGCATTAGGAACAGAGTAGAACAAAATGCTCTGTTTAAACATGTGGATAAGAATCCATCTCACGTTTTTATGTTTAAAGCTATTGTAAATGCTAAATTAGGTGTTAGGGGTGGTGATATAAAACAACTCACAGAAACTCTGGAGTCTAAGTGGATTATTACACTTGGTTCACATAGATATCCAGGGTTAAATGACAGGATACCTTTAAAACCTGCACTACAAAATAGGCGGGTAAAATACTAATCACTGATTGGTTAACACATCTTTTTTAAATGAGAAATTGTGTTTGTTTCATTGTCTGATGAAGGGTTGGTGAACCCGAAAGCGCTTACAACTGTGTTGGTACTGTATCGTTTCTGTATCGTATTTGCTGTTTTTATAAATATATTTTTCCACCTAAGCTGTGTCAAGCCAGTTTATTCTTTGTTTTTGGATACTATTTGTGGACTGGCTGACTTTGGCTGAAGCACTGAGCATTGGTTGACTTTTACATTTTTGTGTGTGCTCTATAGTGCTAAGCAGGCTATGGAGGTGGTACAACAAGGAGGAAATGCTCAAGAAGAAGTTTTTCTAGAACAGTTTCAATTAAATATGAAAAATCCACTTTTGGACTTGGGCTTCAAGAGCAACAGGAGTGGACAAGGTTCTATACAGACTCCAGTGACAACTGACATGAGGTTTGAAGATATGATACGAGATCTACAGTATAAAGCTGGTAGGTTACAGAGACTAAGATGGCAAAGCTTTCATTTTGAGGCTTGCCAACAATATGGCATAGTGCCTCGCGGCATGCGTATTTTATGCATGCCGACACAGGGAGATAAATATCCTGAACTGTTGGCACAGTGGCAGTCCTTGAATATAGAGACCAGCTTTAAGTATATGGACTTGTTAAGCAATTTTTTTGCTCCGGAGGTACAGAAGCTGCAGAAAGAAGTGGATACCCTATATTTAAAACTAAAAGGAGATTTTAGAACAATGGCTCACAACAATCGACTGACCAATTTACAAAAAGATATATCTCTAAATAATGAGAAACTGAAAGCTCAAAAGATTAATAAACTCAAACGCGACCATCAGGATTTTCAAACAGGCAATATTTTTGTCTGGCCGAGGCACAATGGGTCCTTACCATCTGCTTCCACCAACAAGGAACGTGTCACGTCACTACGTAGGCGTACAGAGCCACAGCGAGATGAGGGCAACAGATTTGAACTAGATCGGCCATCAGCAGCGCGTGGAGATTTGCCGAAGAATACCAACATCGGATCTGCCTCTCCTGAGAAGTCGAACATGGACAATTCCTCACACAGTGTGGCTGGAGAATCCCATAGCAAGAGCGATAATCATGTGGGCGTAGTACAGAATTATTTAGGAGAAGACAAACTTACTTTCCCCACCACTATTGAACGCTCCTTTGAGCGTTCAACTGAACAACCGTTACTTGAAGGTGAAGGTTCTTCGCACAGCACCAGTGTATCATCTTTTTCAGATTCGGGAGCAAGGCCGAAAACCATGAGAGGGCGACAATGTTTTTTGGAACAATTCCCGGTACCAGTGAGGAAACGAGGTCCGTGGAAGCGGTCAGTGAGCGAGGGGCGAGACCCCAACAAGAAAAGAAGGACTCACGAATGACTGTTAATATTACTGATGGTATGGTGTTTAATTTATCATCTTATAGGTTAAATGATGAAGAGATCAGCGTTTTAAACAAAGGTTTAACCTATGTCCCTGCTAAGAAAAGTGTTTTTAATGAAGTAGTAACTGATATAGCACTGTTTTGCAGAAATTTAGCTTTAAAAACTATTTACAATAATGTTTCAGACAGAGACTTAGGAAATCAAGTTAATGTTTTAAGACAACCTAGTACGTATACACCACCTTTCTCACCAGCGTTGAACATGTTTTTAAAAAGTTGTGAGAGGGATTTAATACAGTATTTTGGAAGCAAAGAACAAAATAAATATTATAATCTTACTAATCAACAACAAGCTGCATTGAGGGGGCTGTGTAAAAATAATAATATAGTGATTAAAACAGCTGATAAAGGAGGGGCAGTGGTTGTCCTCGACACAGCATTTTATAGTAATAAGATTAAGCAACTTTTATCTGACAACATGACTTATATACCTATTAACCCCATAGCAGTATACAGGGTAATAGAAGGTGTACATTCAGTTTTAAAAAAACTACATTTTGACATGTTAATAGATGATGATTTATTAAGTTTTCTACTAATTGCTAAACCAAGGACACCAGAATTCAAAGCTCTACCGAAGATCCATAAATCTTTGGAGGACCCACCCTTAAGACCCATAGTTTCGGGCAGGGGGTGGGTCACTGAAAATATATCTATTTGGTTGGAGCACACTTTAAGACCTTATGTAGATAAAATAGATAATATTCTGAAAGATACCAAACAATTTCTGGAGATGGTTAAGGATTTTCAACTGGAAACCTTAGAAGAGAATATTATCATGGTCACCATGGATGTGCAAAGCCTATTTACAGTTATAGGTAATGGCTATGGTTTAAGAGCCATTAGACATGTGCTAAGTAAAATGGGAGAAGCTGAACACAAAATTTCCTTGGTATGTACATTACTATCCCTAGTCCTTGAGAACAATGTTTTTGTAGGAGAACAGCAGATATATAGACAGGCACAGGGGGTTGCTATGGGCACCCCTTGTGCCAATACATATGCTAACCTTGTCCTACATTATTGGGAGGCTGATACTATTATTAATAATGACCATTGGAAAGATTTTGTGGGAGCCTATGCTAGATTTGTGGATGATGTCTTTTTCTTTTGGAGAGGGGATGAAAGTGAGCTAGCAGAATTTGTAGACTATCTACATACAACAACAACATTTCTTAAATTTACTGTAGCACATTCCAGAAATAGCATAGATTTCCTAGATACTAGGATCACCCAGGGTCCGAATGGTTATTCATCTTCTCTTTACAGGAAAGCATGCTGGACTAATCATTTACTACCTTTTGACAGCATGCATCCCCGGCATGTCTTTCCTAACATTGTACAGGGCCAGCTATGTAGAGCCTCCAGATTATGCTTGGAAGAAGAAGGATATGTGGCAGAAGTGGAGCAACTAAAGACATGCTTTAGGAATAGGGGGTATGATCACAATTTGGTACAGAAAAAAGTAGAGCAGAATGCACGATTGAGAACCAGAGAATACAAACCCTGGCTATCCAACAATTCATATACAAGGAATTTCAGTCCCAGATCAAATGACTATGATGGTCTTAGGATGTATTTTACATATAGTAGCAATATCAATGATATTCAATCTATAGTACGAAGGAACTGGAATATACTTAGTACAGATGACAAGCTTAATGAGATAGTAGGATACACTCCGAGGTTTGGTTATAGACGAAACACCAACTTGAAAGATTTATTATGTAAAGAAAAGAGCCTTCTTGGGAATGGTGTTGGGCTAAGCAAGATAGGTACATTACCTTGTGGTAACTGTAAAGCCTGTACAAACATCAATAAGAACCCCATTTTTAAACATCCTATAGATGGGAGATTGTTTAGTTTTAAAGCTAGGGCAACTTGCAGGACATCGCATGTGGTATATATAGCAGAATGCCAACAATGTACATGTTACTATGTGGGTATGACAAATAATATGTTGAAGGTCAGAATATTGCAGCATCTTACATGCATTAGGAACAGAGTAGAACAAAATGCTCTGTTTAAACATGTGGATAAGAATCCATCTCACGTTTTTATGTTTAAAGCTATTGTAAATGCTAAATTAGGTGTTAGGGGTGGTGATATAAAACAACTCACAGAAACTCTGGAGTCTAAGTGGATTATTACACTTGGTTCACATAGATATCCAGGGTTAAATGACAGGATACCTTTAAAACCTGCACTACAAAATAGGCGGGTAAAATACTAATCACTGATTGGTTAACACATCTTTTTTAAATGAGAAATTGTGTTTGTTTCATTGTCTGATGAAGGGTTGGTGAACCCGAAAGCGCTTACAACTGTGTTGGTACTGTATCGTTTCTGTATCGTATTTGCTGTTTTTATAAATATATTTTTCCACCTAAGCTGTGTCAAGCCAGTTTATTCTTTGTTTTTGGATACTATTTGTGGACTGGCTGACTTTGGCTGAAGCACTGAGCATTGGTTGACTTTTACATTTTAAACCAATACTTAGAGAAGGAACAATAGTTGTTAAAACTAAAGAGAATGGCAATGGAAATTCCATTGGAAACATCTCGTTTTTGTTTACTTTCAGTATTGATTGGAAGGCCATCAAAAACATTCTCAACAAAAATTGGAAAGTTTTGATGGAAGATCAAGAGCTCATTAAATGCTTAGGTGAAAGGCCCAGATTTACTTATAGAAAAGGGCAAAATCTAAAAAACCTGTTAGAGAGAGCTAATCATAAGTCCAACAAATTAGTTAAAGGAATGAACAAATGCGGTTGCTGCCCTTATTGTAAATTTATTTCAGTTGGTCCAAGGGTAAGCTTGGCAGGGACAGAATATAAAATTAATGGCAGATTTAATTGTAACTCAAAGGGAGTGGTCTATGTGGCAACATGCAGGCACTGTCCTGCTTTTTATATCGGCAAGACCGATAGGCCTTTTAAGAAAAGAATTTATGAACATGTTCATGCCATTAGCATCAAGGATATGAATAATGCACTGGCTAAACATGTTAGTTCACATTCTGACCACTCGTTTTTATTTACAGTTATACAACAAATACAGCCATCCTTTAGAGGAGGTCCTTGGCAATTACAACTAGAGGAGCAAGAGGTATTTTGGCAAATCTGGACTTCATCATACACTTTTCCGGGACTCAACGAGGTAGTCTCCATAAAATGCATATTGAAATTAAAGGCCCTTAAGAGATAGGATAGGGTCAGGTTGAATGATTTTTAGAGTTGATGGCAAAGGTTTAGTGTGGCGTTGTGTCGCATGAGCCTTTGTAAATTTGGCCATCTTATGGTCATGTGACTTTTTAGTCCTTATAAACAATCATTTTATAGGTTTGAGTTTATAAGATCTATAGGAGGGGTAACCCCTTCTTTTGGTTTATTTGCGAATTATTTGCGAATAGTTTTTATTTGATTTTTAGCAATATTACATTATATTACATTAAATTAATCTGGTTATTGTGGTTAAATTAGTTCCAACAGGGGTTACATTAATCTTTAAAAGATTAAAATATTAAAAGATTAAAAGATCTTTAAAAGATCAAATGTTTCCCCTGCATCCCCCTATAAGAGCTTCTTGGAAGGCTTTCTAAAAAAGCCTTTTCTAAAAAAGCCTTTTCAAAAAAGCTTTTGATCAGGCTTATTAGGTTTATAGAATGGCAGGGAGTTTTTCCAATTTTTTTAATAGAGAATAAAGTAAGATGATATAAACACAAATATAAATTTAAAAACTTATGGGCTCTTGGTTGACAGTGTACTTGCCCTCCTTGGTTTTGAAGCTGGTGACAACACTTGTTAGTTACGGAAATAACTTCAAACTGTCAAAAGACGTTTAAATCTTATCATTTTTATCATTGTTTTTGTGTGCTGCTTTTATATGCTTTTATGTGTTTTTACGTGTGGTCACATGAAGGCACGAGGTTTTATATACAAAAAGATTACAACAAGAGACAATGATTTTAAAACTGTTCATTGCATAGGAATGTTTTTAAACAATATAGTGAATTATTATGTAACTCATTATTTCATTAACAACCATGCTAATTGATGCATTAACTGGATGGCACGGATATAAAAGAACCCGTTTTTTTAAATAAAATTGTGATCTGATGAAGGTGGGGAGATTGCTCTCTACCGAAAGCGCTTATCTTCAATAAAAATCATTATTTTATTGGTGGTGCAGACATTGTGTTCCAGGATTCCAGTTTTAGTTTACTCGCTTTTGCCACTTCAAACGTGTTTTACTAGTTTGGTTATTGTTTTTGTTTCTGGCTGTTTTTGTTGAGTGATGTGATTGTGAAAGTGGGTACTTAAGTGATGAGATTAGTTGGTGGAAATATGATAAGATTGGTTTTATTAGGGTTTAGTATTAGTTGAGAGTTGGTAAGCCATGTTCTACAGAGAGGAAGGATGCCTGTGTTTTTAGTTGAAGTTCTTAGAAAGAAGGACAGGAACAGATTAGTGTTGAGTCATCAGCATACTGAATGAATGAAGCATGTACAGGAGAGGAGTGGAGGTTGTACATAAAGATGGAAAAGAGTAGTGGACCAAGGATGGAACTTTGGGGAATGCCAAGTGTAACAGGTAGTAATGGAGAGAGTTCATGTTTCCACTGCACTGCTTGCTGCCTGTTGGTTAAATAGCTTTGAAAGCCATCACAGATACCTTTGTGAAGTGCTGTAAGTATACATGCACATGTACTTAACACTATATTGTACGTGTGCAGCCCTACAAGAATCACTCATTTCACATATATCCACTCATCCCCAATGGGGGCTACTAAAGGTACAAGAAAGTAATAGACTGTCCTACACATGACTTACTGGATACATGTCACAGTAGCCAACACTTCCACGCATACAGAGCATTTTCAGTGCTGAATGCCATGGAATAGTCATGTGTTTAAGAGACAGCTGCGGCAACCTTCCACTAGCTGGCTGAAACCACCATTGTCATCAGTCTCCTGTACTCTAGACATTCAGTTCCACTGTATACATTTGGAACTAAATTAACATAGCCAAACATACCACATCTGGTACAGTTTGTGCAAAGCCAGTGATTTTTCCCTATCCATACGGGGCAAGTGGGCAAATATTTAATGTGCTTATATATATATATGTGTGTGTGTGTGTGTGTGTGTGTGTGTGTGTGTGTGTATATATATATATATATATATATATATATATATATATATAGGTTTACTATCATATTTCTGAAACACATTCTGTTGAATTATCACTTCCATGAAAAATAACATTGAAAATAAAAACATTGTTCATGCAAATGAAGGAAACCGGTAATGTTGACACATCATCATTCAATGAACTCAACATTACACAGCGTACTCTGCCTGCCAGCCATTCCAACTAATGTATTGCAGGGGGCAAGCCCCCCTGCACCCCCCCCACACCCCCTGCTAATTATATATACAAACACTGAGATTGCACTACAGTGAGGAAATGGGAACATTTCCTGAGCCCCACTGTACTGTGATCTCCAAACAGAACATCAGCCTCACAATGGTGAATGACCATTTTCGGTTCGGCCTTCCGTGAACTGGAAAAATAACCTTTTGACAATCCCAGTTCGAATGAATGCTGTCCAAAATTTTGATAGTAAACTATATATACTATATATATATATATATATATATATATATATATATATATATATATATATTATGGTATGCACGCTTATATGTGTAGTACCCCTTCTCTGATATACAGGACAAATCAGCACACACAGCACCTTGTTCTCTTTTTACTTCTGTTTCTTTCTCATTCTCTCTTTTTTGCCCACAGCAAGAACTGTTTCAATGCATATTATGTACAAATACAATTTCTGCATAACCTACATAAAGAGGCTGTTACATACTGCTCTAAAACCTCACTGAAAGCTGAGACCCTCCCATGAATTATACCGTAACTTCTACAGTTCTGCTAGGTCCGGTGAGCTGTAGGCGATGGCGAACCTTTGACACACATGTCAAAGGTGACACACCACGACATTTGGGTGATGCACCAGCATTCACCAATACCCGAGTTACCAAAGAAACTGAATGAACAAAAATGCAAGAAATATGTGACCCTGCACTTATCTATTAAAACTCAGCAACAAAAAAGTCATTAATTGGTGTTAAATCAAATGCAATGTGTTCCATATTTTTTCAGTTCAGTTCAAAATTACTATTAAAAGTAGGGTAATTTTTTGATGCACTATTTTAAGCCCAATTATCAGTGTGCATATCGTTTTCCCTATTGTAAGTCACTGATTTTTCTTTAATTTTATAATATACAGCTGCACACATGACTGAACTGTATTTTTTTTAAATCAGTGAATATGTAAAGTATTGTTTCTCTTTTGTTCGGGGGGGATGGTGAAACACCAGCAGAGTCACGATAGGCGTTTTCCAAATTTTTGACACACCGAGCCCAAAAGGTTCGCCATCACTGAGCTAGGAGCTTGTCTATTTAGAATACAAACATATACTCACTGTACAACATTTTGAATCACACTTTTGAACTAAGAATTAACTGAATGTTTATTAATAGAGGAGCACTTAGTTATTAGTAAGTGTTGAATGACTTTTTCTAAATTTTTTTTGCTGTTTACAGGAACTTCAAATGAGGCACCGCACACCCATCACCCTCTGCATCCTCACTTGGTACAAGAACATCTTGGAACAAATGTAATTGTGGCCAATACAATTCCTGCACAGATGCACAATGGACAAATGTGTATGTATCACTGCATTTAAAAAAAGAGCTTATTTAAAAAAAACATTGCTTTTACTTTTAATCTGCTCTTCATTTATGGACTGCGTTATAATCCTTGAAATTATATTTATAAATTCTATTTGTTGAACTATAATTAAAAGACTTATCTCTTTATCTGCCTAACTACTACTCTTTTGTAGTCAGTCATAGATGTTTATATACCATATTGCATGGCTCAGTTTGTTTAATTTATTGACCACAGACATTTTCTTTACCATTAGACATCGATATATTTTAACGGAAAGTTTCTGAAATGTAAACACTTCAAAATGCAATTGTGCTACTGTGTTTTACTTAGCTGTTGCACCTTAAAGGGGGTTATAGCAGTAGATACAGTTTTATCTATTAAATTGTCATGGTTATGCCATGTCAGTAAGCCATATGGTATGAAAATACAGATTAAGAACCAGTGCAGAATGGCATAACCCTTCTTAAGGTCACATAAAATGTAGGATGTTGCTGACAATTGTAAGATCTTCAGTTTGTGTTAACTTTAAAGTAATTTTGCCATGTTTGGTAATCTAACCTAAGTTCACTGACAATTAATGTGTGAGTTAACACCACTGGTCATTCATTTGCTCCTTTAGCGCAGCGATTTTGTTGCTTTAAAGCAAGAGACAAACACAACCAGTCTGTGGGCTGTTTGACTTTTTTAATAAAGTCTTTATTCCTTCTCCAACTGTGCTGGTCTGGTGGTTTGAGTTTACAAACACAATTTAACCACATCCTGGGGCGTTAACTTCCTGAATGAAAGCTTCATCCCAACACAATAGACAGTTCTCCTCTTTAATGACTAAATTAAAAACGTAAAAGAGTACATATAAATATAAATCACTTTTCATTTGAAATGCACATATCCACAAATTCTTCATGTGTACAACACAGATGCATAGTTATGGAGAGTACATAACTTTTAAGTTTAATGTTTCCGTTTTCATTCATTCCTCAATGAATGGGACAAAGTCCCCAGCTGTGATAACCTTGGGTGGCTCTCATGTAAAGATATTCCAGAGTACCGCAGAACCAAAGTATGAACAGTGGACCAAGTGGCTGGAGTGCAGATGTCATCAGTAGAAGTTCTGCCCCAGAAAGCAGATGAAGTAGCCATGGATCTAGTGGAATGAGCTTTTGGAGGTCTCAGCAAAGGCAAATATCTTTAAGAATAAACATATGAAATGCAATCTGTTAACCATTTGGCTAAAGTAACCTTAGAGACTGTTTTTTCCAATCTACTGGGGGAAAGGACATGAATAGTCGTTCAGTTTTTCTTAAACACTTTGTCCTATGAAGATAAAAATGAAGCTGTCTTTGCACATCTAAAAGGTGAAGCATGTATTCCCTTTTATTGGAAAAATTTAGAATGAACACTGGTAAGTTGATCACTTGGTTGATGTTCGCCTCAGAGGCTGTTTTGGGCTGACTTAGTATGTAAAGTGACTCTATCCTTGCGGAAGATCAAGTAAGGTGACTTTCCAGACATTGCTTGAAGTTCTGAAACTCACCTAACTGATGTGATGGCCACTAGAAAGTTTGTGTTCCAAGACAAAAACTTGAAATTAAACATGGCTGAAGGCACAAACGGAGGCTGAGTGAAACTTTGCAATGAAAGTGTAGGGTTCCACAGTGGAGCAGGCTCTTTAATCAGAGGTTAAAGCAAAAAAGTTCCTTTAAGGAAGGCTTTGCATAACTTGAAAGAGGCTAGAGGAAAAGCATAATCTCCAATGTGATAATTGGAAATATCTGCTAGTTGAACTTTTATGGTAGAAGAACTAACTCCTTGAAAAACTGAAGCAAGAAAATCTAAAACAGCATGGATAGGTGCAGTAAAAGGATCCAATTTTTCTCTGATAAGCCCAATAAGAAAATTTTACAAGTTTTTCTATTGGAGGCTTTTTGAAATGATAACAGAACATGGCAAAATGGGGAAGAAATCCTGGGCTGTCTAGCCATCACTGGAATTGGAGAAACTATGCGGTCAGTTTGAGTCCTTCGAGGACCAGGTGAGCCATCTCTGTGGGGTGGGTGATCAGATGTGGAGAGGGATCCAGTGTCCAAGGAGGACATAGCAGATGAGAGCAAAGGAAGGGGAACCACAACTGATGAGGCCAGAAGGGGGCAATGAGGATAACCTTGCTGTTCATTCAGAATGCTTTCTGAAGAAATTTGGGGATCAGGGGCAAGGGGGTATAAGCGTAAATGAGACCGGGGGGGCAAATGTGGATTACAGCATCTCTCAGTGACTCACACTAAGGAGGGATAAGGACACAGAACATGCTGCACTTTGTTTAAGGGAGAGGCAAAGAGATTGCAGCAAGGTTGACCCCATCAATGGAAGATTCTCTCCACCACAGCTTGACTGAAAGACCACTCATGAGGCCTCAGAATTGTTCTTCTGAGTTTGTCAGCTAGCACATTGGATTTCCCTGATGTGTGCATTGCTTGAAGAAAGCAGTTAGAGGAGACACTCTCATTGCTTCTCAACAGAGGGGGTAGGACCAGGCTCCCCCCTGCTTGTTGATGTACCAAACCAAGGACATGTTCTCCTTTTGAATAACAATTGTCCCAGGACACACAGAGTTCTGAAACGTCCCCAACTCTAGGTCAGCTGCTCTCATTTCTAGGATGTTGATATGCAAATTGGTCTCTTTTGGGAACCACGTGCCTTGGACATTCTGTCCCAAGAAACCCCCCACCCCACCCCAACTGGGAAGAATCCATGGTCACCATGGCTACTGGGAGCGGGAATACAAAGGGACCACCCTGACAAACTTCTTTGGACTTGATCCACCAAAATAGGGAGTCCTTGCAAACCCGAGAAAGTTTTATAGGATGGGACAGAGGCTGTTGAAGAACTGACCATTGAACTGCTAGAGTCAATGAAGAATTCATATGTGGAAGTCAGCAGTTGGTAGTAAGGTAACAGCTGCAGCCATTGATCCTAAGGCCTGAAGAACCAGTTTTGCTGGGGGATGAACGGTGTGAAAATATCTCTCTGACATGTAGTGTTAAGGACTGTACTCTATTTTGTGGAAGAAAGGCCAACAGACTGGTGGTATCCAGGGGAGCTCCTATAATCTCCAAGACTTGAACTAGCTGTAGATGAGACTTAGCATAACTGACTGTGATCTCTAGACATTGACAAAATTGGAGTAAGTAGTTCTGGCCTTTTGTGGGAGATGTTTGTTTGGGGTGGTGAGGAGCCAATTGTCTAAATAGGGAAGCACTCAGAATCTGAACAGTCTGACATGAGCTGCTACCACTGCCATGGATTTGGTGAACACTTGGGGACTGTGGTGAGACCAAAGGGCAGGGCTCTGAATTGGTAATGACTGGCCCCCAACTGAAAGCGCAGATATCTCCTTGACTGTCTGTTCATTTTGATATGATAGTATTCATCCTGGAGATCTACAGAGCACATCTAGTCATCCTTCTGTAGAAGAGGTAGAATGGGCTGAACTGTGACCATCTGGAACTTGGACTTCTTTACAAACTGATTTAGACTGCCGAGATCCAGAATGGGCTTCAGGTCTCCTATTTTCTCTGGCACTAAAAAGAACCTTGAGTAAATTCTGAATCCTCTCTTGTCTGGTGGAACCTCCTGTATGACTCTTTCATCATCCAACATTTAAACTACTAGGACTGCTAACTCCTACTAATTGGGTGCAACAGTAAGGAGATTTTTCCATTTGGATGGAGGGAGTTGCAGAAGGGGAATGAAATATTCTCTGGATATAATCTTTTGCACCCAAGTGTCTTTTGTGATAGATACCCTGGCTTCCAAGTGCACAAACAAGCACCCCCACAACTGCCTCCAGAGAAGAGCAGTCAGGCAACCTATCAGGAGCACTGAATGGGTCTTTCACAAAAAGAATTTCTAAACCCTTGGTTTTGCAGGCCTCCACTACCATGAGGGTGGTGTCTTCCACTGGAACCCCCCCCCCCTGCTTCTGGGAGAAGTTTCCCCTCATGAGTCCTGAAAAGATCCTTGTGATTTTTCAGAACCAAATCTTTTTGCCTCCATGCTGATTCCCACAGAAGGAGGTCTGTGAGGTAGAAAAATGTATTCTCATGAGAGACAATGTCTTTCTATCTTGCTCAGTATGGTAGAGTGTTTCTTTTACAAACAGAGAAGATCCTTCAAGGGGAACATTGATGAAAGAAGACTTAAAATGCACCACAAAGTCAAACAAATGCATCCAGGTACATCTCCTGATGGCTAAGCCTGAACCTGCCGCCCATAAAGAACCTTCTGCTTATGAGAAATTAACTTCATGGACACAATGGAAACAGATTGAAGGGTGGCCAGCAGTGAAGAAAAACGTTTAAGTTCCTCCACCAACAATGGACCCTCGAATAGACTGAAAGAGTTCCTTAATCAGGTCTCTCTGCAATCCGGTAAAATGTACCAGGTAGATGAGTGACCATAAAGCAAAGGTCTCTGAGGTGTAAATGCACTTTCCAAAC
>NC_056746.1:994987277-995017277 GCF_019279795.1 Protopterus annectens | reverse complement strand
GTTTGAGACATATCCTGCAGAAATAGAAAAAGGTAAAGCATAGATAAAGTAGCTTCAAATAAGAATTTAAGTCAGCATAACAAATTAGGAAGAGGACCATGCTTTAAAATAACAGTTGCCAAACAGTGTGTGAAAAAATAATACTGTACAGCTGATGAGAAATTAAATAAAAAATATACATATCGAAACAAGGAAAGGATTAAATTACAAAATGTTCTGAAAAAATATATTTCTAAAGCTATCAAATTCTCCAGATAGGAAAATAATTCCGCCAAAGGATAAATAAATTGTAACACACATGAAAGAAAATCTTGGTTTATAGAAAAAGAATGAAAATAATAAAGAAAAAGAAGGTCTGCAGTACAATCAGTGAATTGCATACAAAAAAGAGTGAAGTGTTAAGTTATGCCAACAAAATAAAAGTCATTCAAGTTCCAACAAATGTACCCCCCCAAGTTCAATTACATGAACATAGGGGGATTTGCCAGTGGCAACATGGCTGTGATAGAAAAACAAGTGGATCTGTTCAAATGTGGTGGACAAGTGAGTGTTATTTTATCTCTATTCTCATAAACTATGCAAACTGTCTTTTGAAAAGGTCTCTATGTGTTGCAGCTAATACAGTGCTTCCGATGTTCTTCGTGTTTCACTGTTGCAGTCATCACATTTGGGTTATCTGCTTGCAGTAGCCCTCAGTCAGCCTGATTAACAAAGTCTTGGGTCCAGTGTCGGTTGCTGTCCCTTCTTCCATGATGACAGGTCGTCAGGAGTATAAAACATGCAGCCAACGCCATTACATCAGTCTTTCTTGCCGTGTGGTGCCCGAAGCAGAAGCAGTTCGCAAGTGCCGGTCGGCCGACTACTGAAATTTTCATTTTCGAGTTTCAGAACCAAAGTCTTCAAATAAAAGCTAAGTACCCCGTTGGGGAAACTTTTTCTTGCTCTAAACCAATATCAGTAAAAGTAAGTAATTGCATTACTTGTGGAAAGCAAATACCTCATAAAGATTTTAATTCGTACTGCATTCTTGCCTAGGCCCTGACCACGACATACCTCGCTGTCAGTTATGTGCCTTATTTAAACCACGAACTATCCATCGTCAGTATATTTTCACTTCTAAATATTTTGGTGCTCGGTTCAATTATCCTGATATATCTTCGGTAAGCCATCCGACTACCGACATTCTGAAAAAATGCAAAGATAAAGACAGAGACAGGCTGCTTAGGTCCAAAGCTGCCAACGACACTTTTCCTAAGCCAGTCGCCAGTTCGCCGGTACTCAGTGAGGCGCTTTCGCAGCCCCTGATACCCGCTACTTCAGATTTGCAGGCCTATACTGAGACCCATTCTGAGTTTGGTATGCCGCGAGATGCTTCAACTGTGAAACCTGTGGATGCCTCTACCTTGGATGGGTCCGGAGCCGCTGCGCAGGCACTGGCTTCTGAGGGTGTATTCAGGCCTACTGACTTGCGTATTAAACTGTTGCCATCTTCTGCTTCAGGGCCTAAAACTCGAACCATGCCTAGAAAACTGATGCCCAGACTGCATGGTCAGGCCTCTATGCCTAAAAAACAAATAAGAATGGCTGAAGACCTTTATATAGCTACAAATTGGTTGAATCCATCCCAGACTTCATGGGAAAACTTTAAAAGTGTAGCGATAAGACGTATTTTAGCACATAAATTACTAATTAAAGATCATAAGAAAAGTATAAATAACACAAAAATATGGGAGCAAATCTTTAACATCGTGTTAGCTTAAGGTTCCAATCTACTTTTCCCCGGGAAGTACATACTTAATATGGAGGCTAGTATAGATAAGCCTCATATTGACACTAGATTTTTATTTTCTCTTTCTTTAATACCCATCTAGAAGTTTATATTAACGTATAATGATTTTATGTAACTGTTGGAAGCATTCATGTATATAATGTACATATGTTGTAGTATTGTATTAACATTTGGAAAAGAATAAAGACTTATTATTGAAAAAAAAAAGAATGGCTGAAGACCTTATTACTTTAATCAGGGGAAGCCAGCCTTCACCCTCTAAGAGACCTAGGACTGAGTTTGCTTATCATACTTCTGACCAGGATTCTGAATTTTTCTGTTTTCTCTGATGACCAGGATTTACCCTTATCTACTTATGAGGATTCTGATGTTGAGGACTCTATTCCCTCTGCTTCCCCCCCAGAGGATTTCTCTTTTGGTGAAACCTTGCATACTCTCAGGGAGCATTTTCATTGGGAAAGTCAGGATTTGTCTGATTCTAAAAAGAGGCTTAGGGATTTCTTACTCCTGCCCCAGCACAGGCCTTTAGCCATACCTCCTGTATTAGACAATGTTAATGATGCCTTTTTGGAATCTAGCTTGGCCCCTGACTCTTTACCTCCTGCTCCCAGAAAACGTGATAGATATTACAGGGTCCCTGACTCTCACAAGTTCCTTTTTAAAAATCTTACATTTCACAGGGACCCAAGGGCATTAAAGCTGCTGCTGCCAAAAATCCTACCCCGTCTGATAGAGACTCAAGGGCACTGGATAGATGGGGTAAGAAGGTATACACTTCTGCAACTTTGGCCATTAGGGCCTTAAACTGCCAGTTTCATATGTTAAAGTATCAGCAGCATATTATTGGATTGCTTAAACAGAAAATGATGCTGATTCCTGATTGTGCTGAAAATAAGGATTTACTGCATTCGGCTGAACAAGTTGGAAAACATACTTTGCAATGTGGTTTTGATTCACTAGAGGCATCTTGCAGGGCTGCTGTAACTGGATCTGTACTTAGAAGGCATGCTTGGCTTAAGGAGCAATCCTTGCCAGATCATGTCAAAGTGAAATTGCTGGATGCTCCCTTAAACCAGGACCGCCTGTTTGGCAACAAGGCAGAAGAAGCTCTTAAAAAGATGGAGGAAAAAGCTAAATCTATGCAAACTGTTAAAAGATTTTTTACAAGTACAATCTCCAAGGTTTAGTAGGCATTGGCCTTCCAAGAATTGGTCCTTTCCTGCCTCTTACAGACCTTTTCAGTTCAAACCCAGATCCAGCAGAGCTCCCAGGCTTCAATCCCAGGGTACGCACAGGACTAAGCAGTGGGAAGCCTCCACTTCCAAATCTGGGAGTAATAAAACTCCCCCCTATGGTAATCTGTCTCAATGACTTCTTTTTAAAACTTCCAAGCACTTCTCAACTGACTGCCCCTTTGGGGGGAAAGATTGCTCTTCATGCAAAGAACTGGGAACTCATTACCCAGGACAAATGGGTTTTAAATATAGTGTCCCAGGGATACAGATTTCACTTCCACATGTTACCAACACCAAGCAGGTGGCCAGATATACCCCCAAATCAGTGGGCAGAGGCCCAAAAGCAAGTACTTTCTCTCTTAAGCATGGGGGGTATTCATTTGGTACCAGAAGAGCAAAAGGGACAAGGTTTCTACTCAAAACTTTTCCTGGTATCCAGAAAGGACAATTCATGGCGTCCTATCCTGGACCTGTCTATCCTAAACACCTTTTTGGTGATTCCAAAATTCAAGATGCTGACTCTTCACCAGTTGCTCCCTATGCTAGGCAAAGATGCCTGGTTGGCAACACTAGATTTAAAGGAAGCATACCTGCACATCCCAGTCAGGGAGTCTTGCAGAAGATAGCTACGCTTCAAAGCAGGCTACATGCACTGTCAGTTCTCTGCACTGCCCTTTGGCTTATCTACTGTGCCCAGGGTATTCTCAAAGTGCCTAGCTCCAGTCATTGCATTTAGCAGGCAAAGAAATATTCAAATATACCCATACCTGGACGATTGTCTAATTCAGGCAGAAACCCAGGACATACTTTTGAATCATCTGGTCTTTGTACAAAGGATGTTAACTTGTCTGGGATAAACCATAAACAAAAATAAATCACACCTAGTACCCTGTCAACAAATTATATTCCTGGGAAGCTTGAATACAACTTCCCAGATGGCTTTCCTCATGCCAGAGAAACAAATTCATTTGACAACCTACTTCAAACAAGTGGCCACAAAAACCCTGCTATCGGCAAGGCAAATACTACAAGCCTTAGGGTTCATGGCCTTCTGCATTCTTCTAATTCCATATGCAAGACTGCATATGAGGAAACTACAATGGTATCTAAAAAGCCTATGGTGTCAACATTCTCAGGATCTAGAAGCAATGATTCCTATCATATCTTGCCTATGCCTAGAGTTCCTTTGGTGGGCAGAGGCCTGCCACCAAACAAGGGACTACCATTCACACTTCCCCCTGCCACCCAAACCCTAACAACAAACGCATCAGACTAAGAATGGGGGGCTCACCTGGCAAGTGCATTCAGGGCAAATGGAACTTAAGTCAAATGCACCTGCATATCAATAAAAAAGAAATATTAGCTGTACAGAATGCTCTGACAGCCTTCAAGGACCACATTCTTCAAGGAAAATTAATGGTAAAGACGGACAACACCACTGTTATGTGGTACATAAACAAGCAGGGGGGTACACATTCTTACCCCCTTTGCAGACTAGCCATGGCATTGTGGAACACAGCCCTGAGCTACCAAGTGCATTTACAAGCTCAATTCCTGCTGGGAAAACTAAACACACTGGCAGACGAACTAAGCAGAAACCTCATGGACCCACATGAGTGGAAACTGGAACCAATGATTTTCAACATGTTGACAAGCAAATGGGGGAGCCCAGATATAGACCTGTTTGCCTCCCCCCAGAACTATCAGTTGGACAAATTATGCACAAGGACTCCCCACAAACAATCTTGGAAAGTGAATGCTCTGTCCTTCAGCTGGAAAACACCTATCAGTTTATGCCTTTCCTCCTCTGTCTCTGCTCTCCAAAGTACTACTAAAGATCAAACAAGACAAACCAATGGCAGTTTTGATTGCACCAGACTGGCCATGCCAACACTGGTACCCCCTCTTGTGCAATGTGTCACTATTGGCCCCATGGCATCTGCCTCAGACTCCTACCCTATTGTCTCAGCAGGAGAACCAGATTCTGCACCCTCAGCTTCAAACACTGAACCTAGCAGCCTGGCTAATTACCTAATCTCTCCTTTACCATCCTTCAGAAAACCAGTGATGGATATCATTTTAGAGGCAAGGAGGCCTAGTACTAAAAAATCTTATGCTGACAAATGGAAAAGATTCTGTACCTGGAACCAATCTCTAGGGATGAGCACAGCAGTGCCCAGTTTACCTCAGATTTTACAATAATTAACTCAGATGCTTCACAAGGGTCTGTCTTTCTCCTCCATCAAAATTCATGCCTCAGCTATTTCAGCTCATTATAACACAGAACCTCCCCTCTTCTCTCATCCACTGCTCAAGCAGTTCCTCAGAGGGGCCAAAAATTTATGACCATCCAGGAGAGCTCCAACTCCAGCCTGGGACCTTAACTTTGTATTGGAGAAACTCACTCTTCCTCCTTTTGAGCCAGCTGCTACTGCAGACTTAAAATTCCTTTCTTGGAAAACAGCTTTCCTTTTAGCAATCACTTCAGTAAGAAGGATATCTGAATTACAGGCCCTTATGGCAGTGGAGCCTTTCATCATCTTTCATGTGGACAGGGTGTCCCTCAGTACCAATCCCTCCTTCATGCCCAAGGTGGTATTAAGTGTGGCCCTTAATCAGTCCATTCATTTGCCAACCTTCTTTCCTAATCCACAGTACAAAGGAGAATGGATACTGCACTCCTTAGATGTGCACAGGCAACTTAGATTCTACTTGGACAGGACTAAACCTCAAAGGAAATCTGAACAACTGCTGGTGACATTTCCTGCAGGGGCAGAGTGGAAGGCTATTTCAAAGCAAACCATTTTCAAATGGATAGGCCATTGCATTCATTTCTGCTACAAGCACCATGGAAAACCTATCCCACAGGGGATCAGACCCCACTCAACCAGGGCTGCATCTACCTCTACAGCCTTTCTCAGAGGTGTCCCTACCAGGGACATCCTAGAAGCTGCTACCTGGAGTTCTGTACATACTTTCACCAAGCATTACCATCTGCCAATTTTCTCTAAATCCAGAGCTGGCTTTGCCAGTGCAGTCTTGCAGGGCCTTATAGCTGGTCCTAATGCTATCTGAATTCCTCCTCTCTTCCTTAGCTTTGGGAATCTACCCAAATGTGATGACTGCAACAGTGAAACATGAAGAACATAGTACAGTTGTGTACACTTACCATAAATGTAGATATTCGCATGTATTCACTGTTGCAGTCCTGGTTACCCTCCCTCCAGCCCCCTTACTTCTTTTGGCTATACCTCTACTGTCCTTTACTATGCTCAAAAGCTTTTTGGTGTATTTGCTTTTTTGTTGGAGGCATATCCTTGTTTATTTATAGATTTAATTGCTTCCCATTAGGGGGGCACCTGACATCTGGGGCAAGAAGAACTGATGTAATGGTATCGGCTGCATGTTTTATACCCCTGACGACCTGACGTCACGGAAGAAGGGACAGCAACCGATGCAGGACACAAGACTTTGTTAATCAGGCCGACTGAGGGCTACTGTAAGCAGATAACCCAAATGTGATGACTGCAACAGTGAATACACTTGAACATCTACATTTATGGTAAGTGTACACAACTGTGCTTTGCTTTCACATTACGTGGAAGGACCAGTTACATTAAGTGAAACATTATTTAATCAGACAGTGATACCTTTCTAACTAATCTTTCAAACTAATCTGGGGCACATGGTGGAGAAAATAACCTCAACATCTATGACATTAACGGTAGCAAGGGAAGAAAATGGATGAATGACATCAAGTGCCTATAGGCAGACAAGTAATACAATCCAAGTTATAATGATAAACAGTAAACTCAGGTTAATGCTAATTCTGAGGTTAGAAAGAATTGCAAGGTAAAGTGCATAATATTTCATGCCTTTAAAAAAATGACAAAAAACTTAAGTGGTCTCACTTTGAAAAATAGTAAAATTAAAGGATTTGGAAGCAACTGAACTGTTAAAATGTAGCTAAAAGGTGAACAGAATTTTTCACTAATGCTGTTTGCAACCAAACCTCAAAATAGGACAGGAATTACTTAACAGAAGGCATAGATATATTTCAGCATAAGGAATTAGTAGAATTCTGTAAGTTATGATTCTGATCTCCAAATAACGCACAAATCAGGAACTGAACAGAACCTTTTTTTTTCTATATGGGACAATGCAACTTGCATTGCCCTAGTAGTGGGCCATACACCATATACATGCTGACAATACTGTTAACATCTGAGTCAGATGCATTTTAGACAAATGTATATTAGTTTTGCTAGCAATAATCTCAACTGCTTAGGCAGTTTTAATGAAACACTGTGTATGTGCACAGTTCTGAAGTTGTGAGTCATAGTAGAGTGAGGTCTGGAGACCCGTGCTTTACAAAGTTTTATAATACAGTAGGGAGTGCTTAGACAACATCATTATCAGTTGATTTGCTAAATTAGATTATATGTTAACTACTCAGAGAGGACACTTCATTACATAAAATGCAGTTTTATACTGTCTTTTTGCATACTGCAAGAACTCCTGTAATATTAATAAGTAAACCTTAAATCAATCTTGGTACACAAAGTTTAATATTAGTGCTTTCTAAAAGTGAAAACATAAAACACTTGAGATTTAATTTACTGAAAGGTATATAGTACTATGTATTAATTTATTATTTTTGCAACCAAGAAAGGAAATGTTTATTAAAGTACCAATTTTCAGTCCAAAATTTTGGGGAACAGGTATAAAAGGCACATTATTGTACAGATTGCATTTTACCTTGATAGTTCATCAGCTACATGTCAATTTAAGTCAAATGTTTAACATCTGCATTAATATGGCAAGCTGAAAACAATTCATCATTCATGTAGCACTACTGCAGTATACAGACAAATTCTTCCAAAGAATGACCAACATTGAATTTTTCATTGCAATTTTATTGACATAACACCATGGCCTAATATTAGAAATGGTATGATGTCAGATAGATGACATTGTGGAAATGGTCATGCTTCAGATGTCTGCTCATGCAGTGAGTTGATTTTTTAGCATAAATAGCATTCATAAGAACAAGTAACACAAAATAATTTGATCCATGTGTTACGGAAAACAGGGTGATAATAGTGTTATGTATGAGCACTGCATATGTACAGGGTTTTAGTAGAGCAAGAAAAGCCTATTTATTCATTTTACCCTGCTGTCCATAAACCATTTTGACTCTCTGTTGCTTTGCTTTGTTCTACCTTAGGTTACTCTGGCAGCTTTACTCCACTCCTGAGGGGTAGCACTGACCCAAGACTTTTGCAAAGCCACAAGAAGAGTGCAAAACAAACAAAAATTTATCAATTGCCTCATAACTTGCAGGGTAAAATTAATTTTTAAAACCCTAAAAACTTGTTTATTTGGAAGTAACTGTAGTTCAATAGTCAATAGATGTTTATATTGGCTAAATGTGAAGATACTAAATCATCAAACCTTTTTTTAAGATTTTTGTGATAATTATATTTATAAAGACACTGTTAAGTTTTGCATTCTTAGTTTTTATTACACGGACATTATACATGATAACGGGTATTGTATAACAAGAATGTTAAATGCTGTGGTGTCAATGTTAAGTGTGAGAAACAGGTTTAAATGTCCCTTTCCATAGCGTTCAAAATCTTTAAAATGCTGGTTTGTAAATCTGATTTTTCTGGATGTAGTACAGAAATCATGCATTTTTCATATAGGATTCTCTGCAAATATGATGGACCAGAACTTTTTCTGGGTAATCATAATTTTGAAATACAAGGCCAGAATGGCAGATATGGAACTACACTTTATTTACATCTGCATTTTGTATCACTCATCTAAATGTTGGTTTCTGATTTTCATATGTCATAAAGTCAAAGGTTGCATTTTAATCTGCATATCATGCAGTTTTCTTGTAAAGATAACATGTGTACATTTGCTTAGAAACATGTAGCTCTAAAATAAGTCTAAAAGCTAAGTAAATACATTAAAAAATAAATGCAAGCTTTTAAGCTTTAGATGTAAAACTTGAAAGACCTGAGGCTGAGGGCTTGCCTGGCCAATTTAAATGATTTTATCAAAATTATGAATTACTCTGGATGGCACATTTTCTACACATTTTTAAAACATTATTTGCAATAAAAGCCTTCTTTTGCATTAGTAATATTTTATATTTTTACATTCTTTCAGCTACTCCTGAAACTCCCTTGCCTTCCCCACCTGCAGGATCTGGGTCAGAGCAATATAAACTGGTTCCAGGAACAATTGCAACAATTTCAAAGCAGCCAACCTCAATTCCTCAACCAACTATTACCAAGCAAGAAGCCATTTAATACACATGGAGAAAGAAACAGACTCAAGAACCTCTGGAAATGCTGGGTAGAAGCTATAATTAACTGTAAAAGATGGCATTTTTATTGATGACACTAGCTCTGTCATTTAAGAACGCCAGAGAGATATCATGCAAACATACATGACTTTTGTATCTAATTTTGACTTTGGATATTTTTTTAAGTTTCAGTACAACAATTTTGCAAGAATTTTGGAAAAGACAGTTGTGGGAATTATACCCTTGCACACAATGGAAGAAAACAAACAGGACAAGTACAATGTAATATTAGTAAAAGACATTTAAAAATATATATATAAATTACCATCTACAGCTTAATCTTGGTTTACAAAAAGCAGCAACACTACAGTTCTGTAAAAGTGCAACGTCCAAATGAGTACTCGAGGAGAAGCAAGCAGCAAGCTCATGTGTTTTCATTATGTATATATATGTTCTGCTTTATATTTATTGAAACTTATATGTAATCACCACAGTGGTTTTACTTCCAAAAAATACAACTTTGTAGAGGCAATGGCAGTAGAAGACAGAAAAGTGGGGCTCTTTGTTTTTCATTTCAGGACAGAACTATTAAATAACCAACTGCAACAATGAAAAAATTATACCTCAGAGGTAGCCTTGACAGAAGTCTGATGAAATAATTAAAAAGTGTCAATTTTATTATAACCAGTACTTCCATACAGTAAGTGCCTGCAGTACATGTGAACACAGAATATAGTGCCGTCACAGACCATGTGCAGAATTTGAAATCAGCCGCAAGATTTTTTATATATATATATATATATATATATATACATATATATATATATATATATATATATACATATATATATATATATATATATATATATATATATATATATTACATATATAGAGAGAGAGAAACAAATGTGGTGTGTGTGTGTGTGTGTGTGTGTGTGTGTGTGTGTGTGTGTGTGTGTGTGTGTGTGTGTGTGTGTGTATGCATGCACCCATGTCTACACACACACACACACACACACACACACACACACACACACACTTGGGTGCGCAGCCTGATTTTATTGTCCTTTCACAGATGTCATTGGTCTTGTGTCAGAAAATACAAGGCATGTGTTTGCTGTATGTTCCAGCATTCTTCAGGTGAACACTGTATTAGATTTGAATTTCTTCTTTGTTGTACTTACTCACAGAGGAGTTATATTTTAAATACAAACATATTAAAATAGCTTGAAGTAGCATTACAGAACAATAGTTGAAAGAGTACATTAGAGATAAAAAGGAAATGTACTTAAAGCAAAGGCATTAAGGGCAGTTGCTAGAAAAAAAAATGTCACTGATCTCAGAAAGCAAAATGATTTCACCATAAATTTTTGGGCAGCTGGTTTTTTTCTGTTTGTAGGCTTGCTGTGAAGTAGTTTGCACAGTGTTTGTGTGTGATAATATCTGTTCAATCAAAATTTATTCTGGACTTAGTTCAGAAATACCCAAGAAACACTGATGACCTCCCTTTATGAACAGTAAATAAGCTGCATAGCATTACTTCTGATCTGGCGCAGTAATATAGAAGAGTTATTGTCCCGCTTGTATCTTAACTACTGAGTTCGGAAATGGTCTGCAAAACTCAAAAGAATCATTGCAAGGTGGAGCAATACATTTACATTTTGTGTTATAGTTATGATCAGACGTCCTATTGTAGTTTCACATGTTTATGGTGAGACACTAAATATTTCCTTAAAAAAATCACTTTTATTGTTTTATACAAAATAATCAAACCAAAATTACATAAATTGTTCAATTTCTGCCTTCACTTAAACCTCAGTCCTATCCCTTAACATTTTTTTCATGTATTATTACACCAATTTCCATTTTTTTCTATGTAATTTACTCATACCCTTCTAAAGATCCCACTTCATGTCCTTTTTATCTCTGTTACAACATTATACAACAAATATATTGTTCTATACAAAATAATCAAACCAAAATTACATAAATTGTTCACTTCCTGCCTTCACTTAAACCTCAGTTCTTCCCCTTAACATTTTTCTGCATGTATTGTTCCCACAATTTCCATTGTTTTCTATGAAATTTGCTCCTACCCTTTTCTAAAGCTCCCACTTTGTGTTCTTTAATCTCTGTTACAATATTTGCTATTTCAAGTGTGGTTGATTTAGACTTGATTTCTATTTTCTTGGAATGTCGTTATATTGGCAGCTACCAGAATTAAACTTAACAATGCCTTGCAGTGTCTAGGCAATTCAGATCCTGTATCCCAGCTCAGAAAATAATTTCCTTACTCTCATTTGCTAGCCCATTATGACTGACAGAGTACTCTATAGGGAATTTTTAAAGTCTGCCAACTCATTACACTCCGAGAGCATATGCTCCAAGGTACATCTTTCTTCCCATTCTTTGCCATCTACCTGAAGAAAAATTCTTTGGATTCTGCTTGGCATATAGAAGTACCTAACATTGTTTCTTTGTGAATTGCTTAACTAATCTCTCTCGCCAATCTTTTCTGACCACCTCTGATTGATTGCTATAGTTACTAATTATCCCTTTTTTTAACATCAGCTTCTGTTCTAGATTAAATTAAAAAATCAACCAGTGCTGGTCATTCAAGATTCCCCTATCCCTTTCTCTCTGCCTGTACTCTGATGTCATTCCCTGATAGAGAAGGCAATTTCTAGCATCCCGTCCAAATACCTTCTTTGCCTCTTCTCATTCTGTTACCTTTCCTTCTCTAATTATTTATTCTAAATAGCTTGGTTCCTTTGCCAGCTTCCTCCAGTAAATTCCAGCCCCCCCTTGCCTACTCTCTGTACCTGTAATTGCAATTATCCCTATCAGCAAAATCTCCTTCCTCCATTCCCGTGTTAGCTTAGATCTCAGTATAGTATACTTTCTGCTAGTTTACAAATATAATACTATATCTGACTGTTGTTATTCTCTTTAGGGACCTGCATCCAAATTTTCACTCTTTCCTTATTTCTTGAATTACCTCCCTACTGAATCAGCAGTATTCCTTTCCACTTTGAGTTATAGTTTTCTGCTTGTGTTATATATAAGAGCCTTAACAGTGTAGCTCTAAAATATCCCTTCAAATCAGGTAATCCTAAGACTCCTTGTTCTATTGGAAGGATCATCTTATCCCATTTGAGTCTTGCCCTTTTCCCCTCCTGGATAAAATCCTTCAACTCTTTATTACTTTCCACAACTTCTTCTCTGGTTGATAAAAATATGTCTGACCTGTATATAAAACTAATGGGGCTAAAAACATTTTTACTGCTTATATATTGCTATCCATATACATAGGCAAGAGCTTCCAGTTTCTCAGTTTTTGTATTATCTTTTGTTTATCCACTTCCCATATATATTTATTTGCTACTACAGAATCCTTTTTTAACCCATATTCCTAAATACTTCATTTTGTCATGTCCCCATAAATATGGGTATTGCTGAACCAATTCACGTGTGGGTACAGAGTTTACAACTATAGTGTTTGTTTTAGCTTCATTAATTTTATATCTTGAAAAAAAAAACAGAACTGTCTCAGAATGTTCCACAACACAGTAACTGTTGTGTTTACAGTTGGATGCATGCAGGATCACAGACCCTAATTCAATTATTTTAATTTAATTTATTAATTTAACTGGGTAAGTGAACTGTTCAGTCACAGACCCTTTTCAGCTATGACAGCAGAGACAAGGGATGGGGTAAATGCAGTTTATCAAAACAGTTTACAGTAACCAGTCGATCAGCATATTTCTGGGAGATGGAAGGAAACTGGTGTATCCAAATAACCCCACATAATCACAGGGAGAAGATGCAAAACTTCACAGAGGCAGTGACAGCAGATGTAAAATAATCAAAGCATTGTACTCATTGCAGTAAATGGGTTAAACAACATTTGCGGAAAACTGACACTTTTCATACTTGGCCTAAATGCCAAAATTCTGTGGTACAAGGTCTACAGAGGCACTAAGAAAAGAGACATGAGTTTGAGACCTATATATCTGTGGATAACAGATTTGAATCACAAAATAAAGTCCTTCATGAATATACAACCAATCTGAGATGACACAATAATAAATCCATGTGAATGGCTTAAATAGAAAACAAACTTATTTACAAAGTTAAGCATTTTCATCCAATACTCCACATAAGAAAAGGACTTCATCAGCAGTAACACATTTGTTTTACATATTTTGCTTATATCGGCAGGCCTTCTGATTAATGTCCTAGCCACAGCTAGAAATACAGCAACAAAAATTAATTGCTGGTCTTTATATTATAGCAGGACAGGGATTGATACTACAAACAGAGATTAATATTATTCCTATTTATGAAGGCAATTTAATTAAAAAAAAAAAATACAAGCTTATGCAGTCCTAAGTTAAGATTTCATGAAATACAAATTACTTTATGTTATTACTGAGGTTTCTTTGATCAGTCCAACAGTCACATATTTCCTTAAATAGTTTGACACTTTGAAAATGCGTAATGTTTGACCTTAAGTAGTTCCACAGCTTGGCTAGAGATTGTGTAATAAATTCATCTCTTTTACAAGTTCTTTAAAGTGGTATTGAAATTCAAAGAATGTTGTAGCTCTATGAAACTTTGAAACTGTACCAGCTCATCCTGGTTAACCTTTCTGGATAAGATGTTCTTTCAGCCATTTCAACCATTTGGATCTCTGTGTCATGCTTACAAAATATGACATTATACTTCAGTACTTGATGAATGATAGATTTACACAAGGCACATAATATAGCTGCAACTGTTGATTTTATAGTTCAAAATTAACAGAAAATAAATGCATTACTTTTTGTAACACTTAACATCCTTTAAAAAGCCAGCTTCACTCGTGACTTAATTGTCTAGAGAAATTAGTGTAACTGGTCCTTTTTTACATTTTGGGCACATTAAATGTTGAATCCAATTTCCTTGCTCAGGAATTTATTGCAGTAAAATAGACATTAATATTACTTAAGTTTTCTGAAGATATTAACGCATTACATAGATTACAATATATGCAAATAATGTGATGATCAATTCTAAACATTATATATTTGGCCCACCATTTTGTTACTTGATGGGAACAAGAATATATGCACCTTTGTGACAGTTTTATTCTATCTGTAGCAGTAGACTGCATTCTGTCTAAGTCATATAATTTGGTAACTATTTGTAATGTCGGGAACCACTAGAGTGAGTCCCAAAACACGAAGACTGAAGGCCAAAAAAACGGTCTTGCATATACAAAGTCAGAGATAGCCATTTCTGAAAATATTTCCTTTTCTCCAAGGTATGGCAGTCTCATAGTTGATATATTTAAATTCAGAGGGTGCGAGGGATGCAGGGAGGCTTGCCCCCTTACAAAAAATAAGTTTAAAGGAGAGTTCACATCTGTTGTGTGCAACCTGTTACCTATAACTTCCAATCAAGAAAAAAAAAAACTTTCCTTAATGTAAGCTTCATCAATGAAATTGACTCCTTCCTGAAGTAAGTGTAAGTACAGTTTTGCAGTGTAAACACTGGCTGGCTTGTTAAGTTCAACAAAGTGCTTTTTCCTTTTAAAGACTAGTAAAGACAAGGATCAAACAGAAGCTGTCAAGCAATTTTGAGATCATTTTAGCAATAATCCATGACTGGGTGTGGGTAATGCCGGATTTACCCATGGCTAGCATGGTCTGATCATGAAGACAAAGCCAGAATGATTAAACAAAGATACTAATGGGTGCATCCTGCATTACCCATAACCAGCTGTGGATTATTGTGATTGCACAATGATGCTATTTAAGAAAAAAAACTCTTAGTTTTACTGAATAATGCCATAGTATAAACAACTTTAGTGTCCTTCCTCTAGCTTCTGGTAGTCTGGGGTGTCCGAGGTATGTAGTGCATGTGCTTCACAATACATTGCTGCCTAGGCCTTTTTTTTCTTTTTTTTTTGAATCTACATTCCCCCTAAGTAACATCAGTGAGTTATATCCACCACTGGCTCTGTAAAACAAATACTTCTCTTGTCAAATATATTCTTTATAATTAAATAAGCAAATGTACAGTAATGTTTAAATGGCTGTGTTATAGTTAAAGTCAAGCCATGTTCATTTTGATGTACCAGTATTGTACAACTGGTTTTACTGTTACACTTGTTCTCAGGGCTTGATAAGTGAAATAACTGCGGCAAAGTTTCATCTACACTGTTTATGTATGGATAGGAACTGCCAGAAACAGTTAACAAAATAATTATACAGGCAAATAAAAGAAGTTAATAAAGTTAATTTTTGATGCAGCAACAACACTGTACTTAGTCTGTGCTGTCCACTATGGCTGCCAAGTTATGATTTAGTGCAGGATATGATCTGTTTGCTTACCATTTTAAGTTTTGTGCTGTGTGGAAATGAGGATACAGCAGCTTCTGTCGTCTAGAGGAAAATTCATTGTCTCTGCCTTTTGGACATGTTTACAGAGACCGTCTGACCTGACTTGTTACTGTTGGAAATGGGTCTATGTTTAATGGTTCAATGGTACACTGCTCAAACAGCTATTCATCATTAATGTACCATAGACCATCCATTTTAACAATCAAGCATAGCATCGAAAAATGTCTTACTGAATAGTCATAATCAGCACACACAGACAAAATAGCAGGAGGTAAGTATTAGAGGGCCATTCACCATACCTTGCTCATGTGGGGGCCTGTGCCCCTATCCCCTGCTAATTATATATACCAACTCCAATTTCACACTACAGTGGGGAAAGGGAACATTTCCTTATCCCTGCCATAATGCAATCTTAGTCAGAGCTACGTGCTGTTTTGTTTCTGTTGGTAAATTATAATATTCTCCCTTTCCCCACTGTAGTGCAATCTCGGAGTTGGTATATATAGTTAGTGGGGGGATTGCAACCTCCCACATGAGCAGAGTTCAGTAAACGGCCATCCAATACATACCATGTGGTGTTTTGTCTGTGTGTGATGATTATTACTGTCCAGTAAGATATTTTTCGATGCTATGCCTGTTCGTTAAAACAGATGGTCAATGGTATGTTGCCAATAAAAAGGTGTTCAAACAACGTGGCATTTGACCATTAAACAAAGACTCATTGGAAATGGTCAATTTACAACTGGCATGCTGACCGGTATCCCCTGACATTTGACCATTAAACAAAGACCCATTGGAAATGGCCAATTTACAACTGGCATGCTGACTGGTATCCAATCAGTAGGCATGTCTTTGAATAGTAAGTAGTAGTTATTGTATAATTTGTCTTCTGTGCTATTAGTTTAGTGCTGCTAATATCAGGCAGTATTGTGCTTAAAATGAAGAGCCTAACGTTAGCATGAACTCCACATACTAGTTCACTAATGCACTGACAAGCAAAATTTCTAATGCTACATATACTTCAATCCAGGATGGGTGTTTTATCAGACAAACAAGGTTGTTTACTACATAATGTGAAATGGTAAAGGAGCTGAAGGTTTTGATATTTGACGAAGGGTCCAATGGCACATAATTTCCAGCTGAACAGGTATTGTTCCACAAGTTCTGTTAAGTTTTCAAAAGGCTCTTCTCTACAGCTGAATAACTTAAAAAAGTGAATGCCCTCTGCTTGCATAAGATGAAGGCTTTGCAGACATACAGAGTAGACTAAAAATTATGTAATCAAAACAGTAAAAGTGACTTCTGACTTTGCTAACTGAATTTTATGTACAGTATTTACACAACTGCTTTTTGCCAAAAAAAACAGCAGCACTAGTATTGACTGTACCTGAACCTGAAATGATTATGAAATCCAAATGTACTATGCACTTATTTTGTACCAGCACTACATAAAGGGTAACACTTGTTCCTTTTCACATGTCAATTAGAGTTTAGAGCACACGAGGACTATGGCATGGGCACAGATATGAATGACTGAATTTACGATGCTTGACTTCAAGCTTATGAAAATGAAATTACTGAAACCTGAATTGCTGACACATAAAACTGATACTGTGCAAGAACAGTAAAAGTGCAGTTGTCTGTTGTGTCATTATTCTACTATTTTCTAGCCCTTATATTTTATACCTCACCGCACTGCACCATGACCTAGAAGCATCTTCACTTCTACTCAGTGGTTATCTCTTGTGAGGCCACCACCATCCAGTATCTTTAGTAAAATTTGTACATGACTTACAAAACCCGCCATAATACTACTCTATGGATCAACATGTGAGCATCAGTGGAGCTGGTATACATAAAATACATAAACATTAGCAAATTGATTTTCCTGTTTACAGCCTACTGGCAGCTCTTTAGATTTCTGAAGTTCCGCTGTCTTCTTTTTGTCAACCTGGATGTAGTATTTTAGTATGTTTTACAGCATTGTGCCATTACTGGCTCATAATGAAAGCATGCAGAAAAAGTAGAACATTTAGTGGGAGTATACCATACACACACACACACACACACACACACACACACACACACACACACACACAAATACACACTCATGATTTAACAATAATGATCTGGAGTTTTAAGGTTTATCCTTGAATTATTCTAGCAAGTGCATCTTCATAGGTGTACATTACTCATTCAGGCTTAATACCTGGTATAATCTGATATGCAAGGGGGACTCTTAACTATAAATTCATTATAAACATTTCAGCCACAGAACTGAGTAATAGTAGGTAACACTAGCAAGTATTCATCCAAGCAGCACCATTGTAAAAGTAAAGCACCAAAATATTCATTATTACTGGAATGCTCAGAAAATTATTTATGTCTATACCACCAGAGCTGAACGAAATCTTTCTATTTAAAAGAACACACATTAATGACAATGCAAAACACTACTGCATACTGAAGGGTAGGTCACTTGCTACCATGCTAGCACAATGGCAGTCTGATTCCAATTTATAAATAACTATCAAGCACAATCAATTATATCCTGCAGGGTATTTCAGACTGCCTATGGTAAGTGTGTTTTTAAGAACTGTGAGCAGCGGATTATATTTTTGCATATCTGAGCCTTAAAACTGAGCAGGCAGACAGCCTGAATCAGTAAAAATGAATTATCCACACAGCAATACCAAAGAATGTCATTTATAGTATCATAATAAAAATAATAGTAATATAATGTGGATAAAAGGCTGTGATATACATATAAATATATCTGTATATATGTAATGTAATTTTAGGATTTGTTTTATGTGAACTGTAGTGTCAATATGATGTGATTCAACTGCCAGAGTCTTTGATGTGAGTTACAAGCCTCTACCTAGCACTAGTTGGCAAGTACTGTACATAACGATTATTGCATTTACTATCCTTCTTAATTTATTGTAATTAGAAATTCTTTTTTTTAGAAAATTTATATAAGTGATTTTTCAATTCTGTAATGAAATAGTAATTGACCTAATGTTTATGAAAAAAGTTTTTATGGCATCCCAATTGTACGTAGAGTAGTTTACCAAAATGTTATTTCAAGTGCTGTATTTACAGACTGTCTCAGGCCATAGTGCTGGATACTGCCTTTCAGTTTATGACAAGGAATGTATCCTAACCTTAAGTTTATGTATGAAAATATAATAAATGTACAAATGTTTTTCTAACACAGTGATATTTATATAAGTTCTGTTGTATACTTGCTGTTTGTAGCACTAGAAATCTGCTAAAATATATTTTTAAGAATGTTCCAGTGTTGGTTACCCTTTTTTCATATTTTAAGCCAGCTGACCACACAAAACTGAAGTCATAGAGTACATTCTCTCCTATCTAGCAAAACAGGAAAGAAAATAAAAAAATAGACTTTTGTGAAAACTGTAATCCCACAAATGTAATAAGCTAAAAAACATTGTGTGGGTACAATGAGACGTACCATGAGTTAGACAAGTCCAAAATGCCTGATATGCACAGCGGTGGTTGGAGTGTTTGAATGTGAGTTTCATGAAAGGAGAGGTTGTACATCTGGCTGAAACACGTACAGAATGCATTTTTATTACTTGTGCATTGGTGTATTGTGAGGAGTACCGAGGAAGGATTTGTTGATGAACTTTATTGAATGTGCTGTGTTTTAAAGTACACTGATATGGATTAAGTTTGAAGGAACTATGGAGTGATGTAGATCAACATCTGACATTTGTGCAGCATTTGGAAAAATGGCACTGCAATAATACATTATGGTACATTTCCAACAGACTTCCGAGTTATTACAGTACAGCTTGTGCAGGAGGAAAAGCCACCGCCCTTCCATACACACACAAACATGCACATATTATTTTTTATTTATTTTCATTTACTGAGATTCAACCATTGAATTTTTATTGTGCATTATGCTCAGTTCGTTTACTCTTCGTGTTATGTGTTTTGCGTGATTTACTTTCCAGCTACTAAATGCCAATATGCTACAGAAGATCTCCATTTGGCACTTCTAATATGTATTAAAATACTATGAACTTGTTACACTGACCGGCATGTAAGGAGCCATGAAAAGATGTGGTTGCACCACAGTTTGTATGCGCCAGTTTCAGTGATCTGGCAGGAAGGAGGTATCACTGACACTGATATGCAGGCCAAATCACTCAGATGTGGGTTTTCAAAGAGCAACTTGCTACTATCATCCAAAGTCTGATCCAGTCTATAAGACTTGACCTGCAATGCTCTGACTGTTTAAACTCAATTGGGAAATGATGGTTATAAATCAGGCTGAAATCGAGGAAGTGAAGTACTTCAGGGGATATGAATGATTAAACATCATTGATAATACTAGCCTAGTGGGACTAACCCAATCAACAGAGAATAAATACGTACAGTAAGCTGCTGATGGAGTTAACTTCTGTGTCTTGTATTAAAAATCCCAGCTTTGGCAGTTGTGCTTTTTCACCAGGGTTTGCAGATCACAAACTTCTTTGACTGTTTCATTATAGTTTACTATCATCTATTAAGCCAGACGTAGCCTCAAGTAAGCTATTTTATATTAAAAAAAAAGATTATTTATTAAAAGAAAACATTTTTATGCATAATGTCACTATGTACATTTTAAAAAATAAACTGCAGTATCTGTAGGTTCACCGACACTTATTGACAAAAACAATTACTTCAGTTAGCGCTTTCGTCTCCCTTCACTCTCAGAGACTTCTTCAGACTAAAATTCATCGTTCATTACATACATTAAATACCCATTCTTGGGATACATCACCCAACAACATCCAATCTCAACTAAGAAGCCTAGTTAGTGTGTGTGTGTGTGTGTGTGTGTGTGTGTGTGTGTGTGTGTGTGTGTGTGTGTGTGTGTGTATATATATATATATATATATATATATATATATATATATATATATATATATATATATATATATATATATATATATATATATATAAATATAAGCACAAGGCTTGGGAATGGTAAAAATAAAACTGTGCACAATATACAATGCTTCTGTTATGTCAAAAGCCTTTGTTGCATCCTATGTCAGAACACTTGGAGAAACTGTACATTTATTTTATTGAGATGTAGTAGACTCCAATAGTTCAATAGTTCCACATTCTCCGACATATAAATGCCTGGGCAAAATAAAAAAATGACACCACTATAGTAGCCCATGCAAAGCTATTAAAAGTTTTATATTAAATGTCTTACCAGTAATTCTGTAACTGATGTTCAACGTAGATATGGGAAAAAGTAAGAATATTTCCCTTCTATGTCTTATTTATTTATTTATTTTTTGTTATTAATGAAGGTAGAGGCCATCTTGAAAATGTGAAGAGATATAGGAGTTTCAAAAGAAATCAAGCTAACTGGCCTGAGGAAGCCTGTCAAAATTCTGAAGATTTTTATTTCAACAGACTGCTGAATATCAAACAGGGTAAATGGTTGATATGCTGTGTGACAGTATATTTCCAATAAACTGTCTTGAAAGTACTTTTGTTTCCTACATGTTGACTGTCTCTTGCAGGAATGTCAGTTCATCATTTTTTTTTTGCAATACCTTCTGTAATGGCCATCCATTATACAGCATTTTGATTTCTGTTTATTTATTTGTCTTTATTGACATGAAAAATCCAACTGGTCAAAACCCATTTTCAGAGGAGGCCCAGGGAGAAAAACTCCACATTTAAGTTACACATGATGTACATTTCTAATTGTATGGTAAAAACGGTTTACCTTTATATCGTCGATCACACTTTGTCGACCGGCCTCTTAATCGACGCTGTTTACTTGAACCGAAACCACGAAAAATTTTAAACATCGAAAAACATTCGACATTTCCGGCCATGCCACACCTCCACATCATTGCTACCATGGGTCAAAAAGGGGCAAGGTTTTGTTGTTCGCATATTCAGAATTCGACGTTGGAGACATTCGCATTTCGGCATTCGCGGAAGTCATGTTGCCCATATCGAGATCGACGATATAAAGGTAAACCGGTAAAAACATCTATAGATGAGCTTATCTACACAATTTTTAAATATTTTAAATATTTCTTACATGAGCACAAAAACAGTAGATAAATTAACATACGTTGGCTAATTATTGAATAGAGAAATAACATATGGTAACAATTAACGTACTTATAGCATGATGACAGCAGGGAAAAGATCACAATTTACAGACAAGTATAATATATCCTAAAAAATGATGAGAGATATGAAAGGAGAAGTTATGGAAATGAGCTGAAAGAAAAATTGACAGAGGAAGAATTGCAGTTAGTGGTGGGATGTGAGAGGTGGAAGAGTAAAAGTTTAGGAAATAAGTGGAGTATGGGAAAGAGCAATAAGGTACAAAAAAGATTGGGAAGCAAAATGTAAGAGTTGGAGAAAAGTAATGAGTGATGGCCCCACAAATTACCACATTAATAACAAGATCCTAAGCATGCAATCAGTCGTGAGGGACTTGGGCATCCAGGTTGAGAGCAAACTGACTTTTGACCACCATATTGCCTCCATTGTACGGAAAGCTTTCTACATGGCCCACCTCATTAGTAAGGGTATCTCATCCAGGGACAAGGTAGTCATAACGTCCCTGTATTCTTTCCTTATAAGACCCATTATTGAATACTATGCCCCTTTTGGTATGCATCTCACAAAGCACATGCAGCAGCTGGAGAGACCACAGAGGTTCCTCACCAGGAAAATCCAAGGGCCTCAAATTTCTACCCTACATAGATGGGCTAAAGGCCCCATCCCTCTATTCAGTCTCATACAGACTCCTCACAGGTGACCTCTGTCTGGCATACAAAGCAATCTCAGACCCTGCCTTGATGGGACTGCTGCATATCCGCAAGTCAAGCTCCACTCAAGTAACCCATATGTGTGACCTCAACCTGGTCTGTGACATCAATAGGACTTTTTGGCGGGAAAGATTTGTGTCCCAGAGACTCCCCCTTCTGTGGAATAGACTCCCACTCCACGTCAAGCAGAGTACCTTATTAGTGCTTTTTACGTGCAACCTGGATAACTGGATGGGGAACAGAAAACACACCCCTGGGATTTCACCTGTGTCCCTGCTGGACAGGGTGATCAGGTGATGATTTGTTGGAACATGGGCTAAATTCTTGGCTAGGCTTGTAAAGGCCTCAGCCAATAGCCTAGTAACTTCCTATGATCCTATAATCTGAGTAAAGTTAGCTGGGTCAGCAGGAAGAACAGAAACATCTTTGGCACAGGTGTTGTTTAAGCAATGTTTTGAAACTGTTTAAGTTTCCCGTTTTAACTGTGTGGGGATTCCATTCCAGAGTTTTGACACAAAATAGGAGTAGACAGTCTATCAGCAGTGTTGAATGTCTTACTGATACATAGTAAAAGGTTACTGCTGGAGCAAAGTTCGCTAGTCGGTGAATAGTAGAGTAGAGTATTTTGTAATGCTGGGCATTTGTCTGGAAAGTACAATAGATTGTGGGTAATTATTAGTTGTGAGTATGTCAACTGGTTTGGGAGTTCAAGCCAGTTTAATTGTTTTAATGCAATGTGTTTTATAGGGTTGGCTGGTTGCAAATGTAGCTGTTTTGTAGCAGCAGGAGGCTACTTTAGTTTTATACATAGCATTGATATTTGTAAGAATAAGGGAAGCCTATAATAAGTAAGGAAGAAGGTATGTTGCTGCTAAGGTTATCCTTGCTTATCTGCCAGGTAGTATTTAGCCCTATAGAGGGAGCCAAGTTTTTGGTGAGTTTTCTTGATGGAATGAAGTATGTGCTGATCAAATTTAAGGTCGTCATCTACTTGGACTCCAAGCAGTTTAGTTTGGCTTATAGTTTCTATTTTTGTATTATCACTTGAGGTAATATGAAATGTGTTTCTGGTTAAAGTGTTGTTTTGGAGTAAATAGCATAAGTTCCAGTTTTTTGGCATTAAACAGTAACTTAGAATTTTGTAGCCATATTTCAGTCAGTTGATCGTTGGCATATCGTACAACAGTGGCAAGTGTTGTAGTGGTATGAAGTTTATTTATGAAAATCAACCAACAAAAACATTGCAGAGGAACCAGGCTAGAATCCTGATAATCCAAGTTAAACTTCATTATAAAAACAAACGCTTAATAGAATCACCGCATTTTCGTTTCATAGACATCATCAGATGTAACACATTAAGCAACTCTGGGGTTTATGTACTCCTATTTCCCATAACCCATCATGTTAATTGACAATTAAAAACACCTGCACTTCAATAAATAGTCATAGCAACTTTTTTAATAACAACCTACAATATATTTGATAAATATTTAAACATAAATCATTACAAACATGTCTAAAAGCATTTCTAAAACAATATATATTAAAAACAGGTATGGTAATAGTTTATTATTTAAAAAGAAGTTATGTACTCACCATAACATTCCATCTGAGTAGTTCTACTTCATTTGTCTTCAACCTGTGGGTACCGGATCCATATCGGATCCAAGCCGGCAACTTCACAAGCATCTGCTCTGAGCTCCAAGCTCCTCCCCTTACCCATAATACACCATCACAACCTTCCAACCCTCAGATCGAGTTTGCTGCACCCTACACTGAACAACACAATCTCAAAAAACACCTTACACACCTAAAACCAGCAATGAATGCTGTCCATATGGTAAGGCCAGGGGGAAGGACTACTAAATACCTGGGTGGTCCTCATGGAAGAATATTCCGGAGCACTGCGAACCAAAGGATGCTCTCCTTTGAGAAATCAAATCCAATTTATAGTGAGAAATAAAGGTCTGAGATGTGGATCAAGTAGCCGCAGAACAAATGTCGTCTAAGGATACTCTCGACCAAAAGGCTGCAGACATAACCATGGACCCAGTCGAGTAAGCTTTAACCTGACCCGGAGGAGACAAACCTTTATCCTTGTAGATCTGAAGGATAGATAGGGAGATCCAACTAGCAATGGTCACCTTAGAGAAAGGTTTACCCAAAAAAGGTTTAGAAAAGGACAAAAACGACTGGTCAGATTTATGAAAAGTTTTGGTCCTGTGCAAATAGAACAGTAACTGTCTATGAAAATCCAACAAATGCAACTTGTATTCCATTTTGTTTGCAAAATTTCAAAAGAAAACAGGTAAATTGATAGTTTGATTGATATTAATCTCTGATGCTACTTTTGGGAGAAAAGAAGGATTGGAGCGAAGAGAAACCCTGTCCTTGTGGAAAATCATGTATGGAACATTGACAGACAATACCTGAAGTTTTGAAACCCTCCTAGCAGAGGTGATAGCCACTAGAAAGGCTGTCTTCCAAGACAAAAACTTAAGATCTATGGTTGCTGCAGGTTCAAATGGAGGAGCAACCAACGCTTGAAGTATCATATTAAGGTCCCATGGGGGAATGGGATCTTTGACCGAAGGACGTAAGAGAAAGGTACCTTTAAAAAAGGCTTTGCACAATCTGGAAGAAGCTAAAGAAGCAGAATTCTCACCAATGTGAAAATGAGAAATGGCGGCTAGTTGAACCTTAACCATAGACGAGCTAGTCCCTTGTTGAAAAATATTTGCCAAAAAATCAAGAATAGCCAGAATGAGAGCTGTGAAAGGATATAAACTCCTTTGAGAAGCCCAAAAGGAAAAATCTTCCATTTGCTGAGATAAATCTTTCTGGTGGATGGTTTATGAGCTGCCACCAGAATACACCTGACCAAAGAAGACAATCCGGGAGTCCTAGCAATTAAGGGAACTGGAGCAGCCAAGCTGTGAGCTTCAGACTGTCCAGATTTGGATGAAGGACACTTGAGGGGTGTGAAATGAGCTCCTGAATGGGATCCAAGATCCAAGGAGGTGCTAGAAGATGAGACCAAAGGAAGGGAAACCATACCTGGCGTGGCCAAAATGAGGTAATGAGGATCACTTTGCTCCCCAGTTGACAAGCATTCTCTAGGAACTTCGGAATAAGGGGTACAGGAGGATAAGCATAAAGAAGACCGGGAGGCCAAGCATGGACTAGAGCTTCTCTGTGGGACTCCCCCGGCGGGGTGTTCAAAGTGAAGAACTCGCTGCACTTCACTTTGGAAGGAGATGCAAAGAGATCGCAGCAAGGCCGACCCCACTCTAGAAAGATCTGCTCTGCTACAGAAGGATTCAGAGACCACTTGTAAGGCATCAGAAAAGTCTGGCTTAGTTTGTCCGCTAGAATGTTGGACCATCCCGGAATATGCATTTCTACCAGAAAACGACCGGTGGAGATTGCCCATTCCCAAACTCTCATGGCTTCATGACCAAGAGGGTAAGATCTGGTCCCTCCCTGTTTGTTGATATACCAGACCACTGATATGTTTTCTAACTGGATTGCAATGGTTCCCAGAGGTAGAAAGGCATGAAGGGCCTGTAATGCTAAAAGAATCGCCCTCATCTCCAGAACATTTATATGCAAACTGGTCTCGATCAGGGACCACATGGCTTGGACTGTCCTTCCCAAACACTGCCCCCCCCACCCTAGTTGGGAGGCATCTGTGGTCACTGTGGCTTGGGCAGGGGCTGGAACAAAAGGTCACCTCTCCAAGATGCCCGAAGACTGCATCCGCCAAAGAAGGAACGACATGCAGACTCTGCTGAGGTGTATTGGGTGCGACAACGAAAGATCCAACAAAGACCACTGCACCGCTAGAGTCCACTGTAGTACTCACATATGTAATTGAGCACGTGGTAGAATTGTTATTGTCACTGCCATAAACCTAGGGCCCTTAAGACTGACTTTGCTGAGGGAAGGTGAGATCGGTAAATGAAGGTGTCATGCATCCTTAAGTTTCAAACTCTCTCCGAGGTCAGGAAACCTTTTGTCTGTAACATGTCTATCCATGCCCCTATGTATTCTATTACATGGACAGGATTCAGAAGAGATTTGTCTGTGTTATTTGTAATCCCTAGATAGTGTGCAAGCTTTAGGAAATAGTCTCTGGTCCAACAAAATAGACGCTTGGTGGGAGCAGTAAGGAGCCAATCATCCAGGTAAAGGTAGACCTAAATCCCCTGAAGCCTTAGGTGAGCCGCTACATCTCCCATCACTTTGGTGAACACCCCAGGGGCTGTGGTGAGACCAAAGGGTAGGGCTAAAAATGATAATGATTGGCTCCTAGCTGGAAGTGGAGAAACCTCCTGGAGCTTCTGTGCATCTTTATGTGATAGTAAGCATCCTGGAGGTCAAATGAGCACATCCAATCGTTCTCTTGCAGGTACGGCATGATGGACTGTAAGGTGACCATCTGGAACTTCTCTTTGGCAGCTGACAGGTTAACAGTAGACAAGTCCAGAATGAGCCTTAAATCCCCCATCTTTTTTGGCACCAAAAAGAACCTGGAGTAGATGCCCGATCCAGACTGATCTGGGGGGATGGTTTCGATGGCTCATTTCTTTAGCAGCTTGGAAACCTCTAGTGCTGCCACCTCCCTTTGCATGGATGGTACATCAGGGAGATGTTTGTAAGGTGTAGGAGGAACCACAAACGGGATTGAATAGCCTCTGGAAATTATCTGAAGCACCCAACGGTCTGATGACATGGACTCCCATGCCGCCAGGTGCAACAATAGGTGACCCCGACTGCCTCCTGAGCACAGCAGTCGGGCAACCCCTCAGGGTTGCTGCACAGGACTGTCTGAGAATGATTCTCAAGACTCAAAATTCCTCTGACCCCCTCTGCCTCTGAGCCAGCATTTATCCTGCCCCCCTCTACCTCTAGGGGAAAAAAAACCCTGAGTGTCCCAGGAATACTGAGACTTCCAGAACCACATCTTCTTTTGCTCTCACTGATTCAGGGAAAAGGATCTTTGAGGGTTTGAGAAGCGGATTCCAATGGCAGACAGTGTCTTCCCATCTTTTTCACTCTGGACCAAGGTGTTTCGGATGGTCTTACCAAAGAGGGAAGAGCCATCATACGGGGCATTCGCAAAAGACGCCTTGAAGGGTTCCATGAACTGCCACAATCTGAGCCAGGTGTTATGCCTCATGGACACGCTGGACCCAGCCGCTCATTCGGTTGCATGTGAGAGGAGTAGCATAGATGTGTTTGAAACCGCTGTCAAGGTAGCCATCTTCGCGGAGAACGTAGCCCTGTCCTCCTGCGACATGGACTTTGGGGGAGACTCAGCCAGTTCCTTAACCAGGTTGCGCTGTAGTCGAGTAACATGGGCCAGATAGTTCAGCACCCTGATAGAAAAAGTCGTTGATGCATAAACCCACTTCCCTAGGTGATCCATCATCCTAGACTTATGGTCAGGAGGATGGACCGAGGAACTCTCCTGGGCTAATTCCTTCTTGGTGGTGGCTGCTACCACCATAGCGTCTACAGGGTACCCTTTATTCCAAACCGGTCTGTCTGCAGGGGGGCTCAATATTTTGTCTAGGTATTTAGGGATTGGTTCCACATTATCTGGCTCCTTCCAAGCCCATGAGGTGACCAAGTCCACTAAAGAATCCATGGAAGGGGACACACAGGGAGTAGACAGGCCCATGCTGAAAGCCTCCAGGACCACGGATTCATCCGAGGAAGGGTTTGGGGTGGACCAACCTCCCCACTGGCACAAGATTTCCATGATGTTTCCAAAGGAGACATCCTTGGAGGTGATCTGGGGGAAGCTACCCCATCATCCAAGTCAGTGTCCTCTGTGAGGGACTCCGGGGAGGAGTCCAAGTGCCTCCTCTTGCACATATGCATGCAAGGAACCTCTCCAGTGAGGCTTTCTGGAGGGAACTCGCAAACCACTTGTTGTTCCTCAGGGGTAACCACCTGCGGTTTCTCGAGCATGGGCTGTCCCTGTGGTAAAATGATGGGATTCACACACAAAGCAGAAGGAGTCGGGGCGGAGTCTGAAGATATAGTCAAGGGCCTAGCTCCATTAGAGAGAACCCTTTCCACAATGTCGAATGCCAAGGGAAAGTGAGCTTCATGGGCACCATTAAGGGAACCGCTCTCCCCAGATCTGACATGGGAATCAGAGCTGGGCCCGAAGTAGACGGCTCTCTGAGGAGAGGGCTGTGACCCGACAAGGTCAGACGCGATGGAAACAGCTCCACCCCTCGGATCCGACAACCAGGCTCCAGCTCCAACAGCCACTTGGATCTGAACTAGTCAGAACCAATACGCTCCAAGCAGCTGCCAGTGTCGAGGAGACAGGTACCATTGGCACCAACTCCCTGACTAGGGGCACTCTTGGATCCATGTACTCCGAAACCGGGGGTTAGATCAGAGAAGGAGATATAGGTGTAAAGAAGGGAAGCGAGATCCCCCCTCCAGAGAGAGAGGGGGTCGGCAAGACTCCCATCTGAATTTGTGTGCAAATAAATCTCTGCATCATTTTATCCATGTCAACTTCAGAGAGACTGCAGGTGGACCATGACAAAGCCATGGACTCTGACCTGATGGTTCGAAGAACTGAGGTTCTAGAGGGTGGTCTGGGCTCCTCCAGCTCTGGAGAAAATCTAGGAGATCGGAGCTGATGGGAGTCATGGTGTCTAGGCTGAATTTTGGTTGGCGGTCCAGTCACAGCCGAAAGGTCTGGGGACCTCTTTCTCTTTTTCAGATCTGTGCTCTCTCGTCTTCTCTCTGCCTTTTCTACACTTCGCTTCCACAGGCTTAGAGGCATGAGGATGAGCCCCAGCCTGGGTGGGAAGAGAAGCAAGGACAGGAATAGAAGGAGAGACAGCTGTGACCGAAGAAGAAGAGGAGGTGGTTGCCTAAGTAAAAGGGAGCAGGCCCTTCATAACTAATTTGGCCCTCCGATCCCTTAAGGGCATGCGGGTTAAAACCTGTGCAAATACTGCAGTCGGTAGCTAAATGGGCCACACCCAAACAAAGCACACAAAGAGTGTAGCCATCAGCAGGTGACAATTTGTGGCCACACTCCGTGCATCTTTTGAAAAACCTGTTTAGGGAGATCAGCCATATCTCACTAAACAACAAGAAATAAACTTTTAAGAGGGACACTCCACTCACCACACACTCAGACAAGCACACAGAAAGCTGAGGGGGGGGGGGGGACTAACCATTACAAACTGCCTAAAACTAAGAAAACAAAACCTAAACTCGATGCACTAGCAAAGGTAAGGAAGAGAGGAAACCTATACTACCAGCACACACACAAAAAACACTAATAACTTTGAAAAAGACCTACTCACAACTTGGAGCTCAAGAATCATGATGCATTGGAAGCCACGGCAAATGAGATCTGGGGGTTGGAAGGTAGTGGTGGTGTATTACGGGTAAG
>NC_056746.1:994959777-994982277 GCF_019279795.1 Protopterus annectens | reverse complement strand
AACACAGTGGTGTCTCCATATTTGTAAAAACACTTCATCTCCAGACTAGTTAGACAAGATAGCAATATGGATCTCCACTACATCCAACTTGCCATTAACAAGACCCCTTATCATATCAGGGCTAACTATAGGATTCCCTCTATGTCCTCCTCAGCCCATAACTCCTAGCTGACTATTAAGGAGTCCCTATGTATTGACCAAACACCATTCTCCTAGGGGACTTCAGCTACCCTTCATTAACTGGGAGATGTATACTTTCTCTAGCATGTATGCCCAGAAATTTGTGAACCTCATCAGTTCAAACTCACTGGACCATTTAGTCCATACCCTAACCGGGACTTGAAAGAAGTATCCTCCAATATCTCAGTATTCTGAGATTATGCCAAGGCTGATATTCTGAAACTGCATGATGACCTTGCTAAATTCAAGGTCACCTTCCAACATGATGACCTTACTGCTTATGCAGAATCCTTTTACTGCCAAATACTATGCACATGTGAATAGTTGCATAGATGCATCTATCCCCATTCTTAGTATATACAATGCCGAATTTAAAAATTAACCTCTCTAGTGGAACCTAAATGTAAACACCCTCTATGACAATATTACATGTAAAAGTAAATATAACACTCAAGAACTTAAAAGGGAACTCCGGACCTGATCAAAATAACCAAAAGCCAGATATGAAGCAAAAACTGCCACACAGGCAAAGGAAAAGCACAAAGCCTTCTTTAACTATGTTAGAAACCATAGCAATAATTCCCAGCATTGTGCAGAGCTAAAAGTAAATGATATCACATACTTTGACCAACAGGACATAGCCAATCTACTAGTGGATACGTTTAGCTTTAACTTTACCCTCTTCTTTCTGCCTACATTTCCAGATTTTATACCTACATCTACACCCCCTCAAGTTTCCACTGAGGAAGCCCTCACAGCACTATCCATGGCCAAGAACATTGCTTCTATGGGGCAGATAACCTAACTGGCTAGTCTGAAACAAGACCTGTCAGACCCCCCCCCCAAACAGGGGTTATTCAATGAAGGACAGCAACAGTCATCCTCTTGCACAACAGTGGGGTGTCAATACACCCAGGAGATTATAGGCCCATAAGTCTGACATGACTCATCTGTAAGTATAAAGAAATTATCATTATGGAATTAATAATGACTTGGGTAACCTACAAACTATCAACCTAAACCACTTTGGATTTGTTAAGGGCAGATCCTGCCTATTTAGCCTGGTTGGCTTCTTCAAGAAAGTTAATGACACAATGGATGAGTGCAAATCAGTACACACACCAAATACCCAGACCTCACAAAGGAGTTCATCGCCATCCCACACTCAGGTATCACAGATAAACTATCCCAGTTAAATGTTAATCCCTTTATACCTTGCTGGATAGCAAACTGGCTCTCATATAGAATCCAGGAAATTAGGATGGGCTGCTCTGCCTCCTCCAAAAGACCTGCCACTAGTGGTGTACCACAGGGTTTAGTCCTTGGGACACTCCTCTTTGGCATTTATTTCTCAGTTGTCAAAGCTCCTGATAAGGGTTTATGGATGACCACATTTGCTACCATCATAGACTCCCCAGAGAATATTAAGATTCTCTAAGAGGACCTTTCCTAAACCAAGAGCTGATGTAAAAAATACATGCACTAAAACTGAATGCCAAGGAATGTCTAATAGCATCCTTTGGCAAGCAAGAAGTCACTTGCAAATACCACAATGGCAACACACTCCTGAAAACTGATTTAGCATTTAGGGACCTGGGAACCTGTGTAAACAATGAACTGTCCTTTGATCACCATGTATCCAATATTGTAAGAAGGTGCTTTTTCATTGCACAAATTATTACTAAGAGTATGGCCTTTGGGTCCATGGATGTAATCATTCCATTGTATTCCACACTCATCAGCCAGTCATTGAATATAATGTTCCCATCATTATGTACCTGTCCAAACATTTGACACAACTGAAATGGTCACAATGCCTTTTTCACTAAGAAATTCAAATCATAAAAACTATGCAGACCATCTCAAAGCCTTGTCCCTCTTCTTTATGTCATACAGACTACTGAGGAGCAATCACTGCATCTTGTAAAAAGCTTCCACAGACTCTATACTACTCCATATTTGCAAGATTAATGCGGACATAAATAGTCACTCAGGGGATATACTGTAAATCTCTTTTGCAACATAAATAGGACATGTTGGGAGGGAAAGATATGTAACACAGAGAATACCATTTCTTAAGAATCATACTCCTTGCCATGTAAAGCAAAGTACTATTCATTTGGATGAATGGAAGGGTAACTGCAAATTCACCCCTGATTTATCACCCTTGCCCCTCAAGGATGAGGGTTCACAGGTTGGTACTAGGCTATCAGCCCTAGGGCCTATACAAGCCTAGCCATAACAATTCCCTGGCTATTTCTTCCCACAGTATTTACTTTCCTGGACCCCTGTCTAGCAGGGTGACTGACATGATCCCCGGGGTGAATTTCCTGCCTCCCATCCAATCATCAAGGTTCCTTTTGAAGACGGCCAAAGAGGTGCTCTGCTTAACATGTATGGGCAGTCTATTCCAGAGTCTGGGGAGTCCCTGGGTCAGTAACCTATCCCTCCAGCATGTTTTGTTCATTGTGATGACAAGGTTTAGATCCCTGGAGTGTGTGGCTCTGAGGGATTGGGATTTCTTTAAGTGTAGTATGTCCAACAGCTCTGGGTTTGACATGGCCTTGTATGTTAAGCAGAGATCACCTCTGAGTAGACGATATGCAATAGAGTATAGGTGGAGTTTTTTTAGATGGTCAGCATAGGGCATCAGCTTTAGGCTTGTGATTCTTTTATTGAGGTATTTCTGCAGCCTTTTCAGTTGTTGCAGATGTCTTGAGAGGTATATACTAAATGGGGCGTTGTATTCTATAATGGGTCTAATGAGGGATGAGTACAGTGGGACAATGACCTCCTTTTTTTCTGGATGAAAAACCCTTAGTGATGAGGTGTGCCACATAGAGGATTTCCTGACTGTTGTGGCGATGTGGCTATCGAAGGTGAGACCACTGTCCACCTGTGTCCCTAAGTCTCTCATCACACTTTCGATGTTTAGTGTACTGCCACCTATGTGGTAATTCATGGGTACATGGTTTTACCCAAAGGGGATAACTATACATTTCTTGGCATTAAGCTCGAGCCCATGGCTCTGGCACCAAGCATCTGTTTCTGTAAGGCCCTTTTGTAGAATATCCACATCATTTGGGGATTCAATAATGGCTCCCAGTTTGCAGTCATCTGCGAACTTTGTTAGCCAGAGTCCCTTAGTGTTGGCCTGTACTTCCGAGAAGTAGATGCCAAACAAGAGCAGTCCCAGGACTGAACCCTGAGGTACTCCACTTGTCTGGAGCTGGATTTGGAGTTGGCTACTTTTACAATCTAGGTTCTGTCAGTGCTTTTATCCTGCTGGGTGCTGCACCTACTAATTTTTGCCATGATTTTCTTCCTTCTGTAATACAGCCTATTGATTTTGTGATTTCACCAGAGTAGCTTGTATTTTGAGTTAGTTCTGTACTTCTTCCTTGTGGTACAGCTGCCTCTATGCAGCTATTAACATGCTTGTACTGGGTTTCTGTGAACAGTTCTACATAAGCAGCATTGTTCTCAGGGTTTATGAGGACTTGAAATGTTGTCAGGTTATCACTTAATACTAGGAAATTAGCGTTAGAATAGGTCCTGAATATTCTTGATTTAGCTGAGGGTCCAGGTTTGATTTTTACTTCAAAGGAGAACATTTTGTGGTCTGACCTTACCAGATAAGATATTATAATAGGGGGTGTGCAGCACTTTCCCATATTAGTGAGTACCAGAGCCAGTATGGTTGCACCCCTGGTTGGGATATTGACAATCTGGTCCAGGGAGTTTATGTTTTCAAAATCCAGGAATTTCTGTGCCTGTATGTTTGGTGTCATGTAGGATTCTCAGGTAACAGTGGGGTAACTAAAGTCACCCAAGAATATGGTATTATTTTGGATGTTACGTGTTACCAATAAGTTTAAATACATGGTATGTATTTCCTGGGTCATAGAGGAGGACCTATAGCTTGCAAGGAAGTGGTATTGGATTTTGCCTATGGTGATTTGAACATGAAGCAGTCAAGTGCATTGTCCTGTTCAAATTACTCTTTTTTTCTAGCAGCTTGTTTATCTCTATTGCTGCGGCTTCCCTTTATTGAGTGGAACATTGGGGATTTTTTTGCTATTAGTTGGGGTGGATGGGAAAATGGTATTGCATAGCCTCTGGATATTATCGTCTGACCCGTGAATCTTTTGAAATTTCTAGCCAGGCTCCCTGGTACAGAGATAAATGACTCCTGACTGCCTACAGAGATGGACAGTCAGTCCTCCTGTCAGAAGCTCTGATAGGATCTGTCAGAGAAGGTATCTCTAGATCCCTGGTTATGCGGACCACTGCAGCAGGGATGATGTCTTCCATTAGAGTTCCCTCTGTCCCTGGGGGAACTGTCTCCACTTGGATCTTGGAAGAGACCCTGGGATTTTTTGAACCACATTTTTTGCCAGCCTCACTGGTTCCTAGAAAAGGTCCATAGAGAGGTTGAAAAATGTACACCCACAACAGACAGGATTTTTCCTTCCTGCACACACCTAGAGAGTGTGTCTTTTACTTTGGGGCCAAATAAGAAACTTCCATCAAAAGAAGCATTGATGAAGAAAGATTTGAAGGGTTCCACAAAATCATACAATAGCATTCAGGCATGTCTCCTGATGGAAATGCCTGAACCCACCACCAGTGAGGTACCTTCAGCTATGTGGGAGATAAGTCTCATAGATGAGTTTGAAATGGACTGAAGGGTAGACAACTGTGAGGTAATAATGCTCTCTGCCTCAGAGGATAGATCCCAGTGAGGGATTTGTTATGTTCTTTAATCATATTCCTCTGTAGTCTTGTGAAGTGTGCCAAATAATTCAGCAACAGAAGGGCAAAGGTCTCCAAAGCATAGAAATACTTCTCAAATCTGTCCAGTGGCTCTAGACTCCCTGTTAGGGAAGGTGGACAGAGGAAATTTATTCCAGTAGTTCTTTTTGCATGGCTGCTGCTATAACCATGGCATCAACTGGTACTTCCTTGTTCCAATACTCTCTGTCCTTCAGTGGTGCCAGAATCCTATATGGTCTCTTGGGGATAGGCTCTATAGTGTCAGGCTCCTTCTACACCAGTTGAGAGAACAAATCAATGAGCTTGTCAGTGGGCAGAGTCACCCAGGAGGTAGATGAGCCAGCTCCAAAAGCCTCCAGGAGTACTGACTCCTCTTGGGAAAATTGTCAGGAAATCACCACCCCCTTTGCTTTAGGAGTTCTATTATGTCTCCAAATGAGGCACCATTGAGTGGTGATCTTGGTGACCCTTCCCCCCTCATCAAAGCTGATATATTCTGTGACAGATAGAGAGTCCAAGTGCCTCTTTTGCACATTTTCTTCCGGGAACTTCTTCTGTGGGATGCTCCAGAGTAGTTATCAGAAGAAAATAGTATACCCTGTTGGGTATCCTGGTGACTAATTTGGGCTGGCTGTCCCACTGGCACAGTTGGTTGAGGCTCTAGATGCAAAGATGAATGGAGTCGTGTAGTTGGAGCTGAAACGGGAGAGAAGTCTGAACTCAAGGAACAGAGAAAGCTCTGTCCACTATGTCAAATGCAGAATGCCTTGGACAGAAGTAGACTGACAGCTGCAAGAAGTCATGCTTAGGCTCCCTCTGCCCTGAAGGTAGACTACTAAAAGTGGAAGTCAGAGCTGAGCTATCTAGCATCAAAGCTCCAAGGGGCAGAGATGGCACCGCCAGCTTTGGAGACAACTTGACCACCCCGGATACAGCACTGATGCTACTGCTCCAAGAATCATCCAGCTCTAAAATGTTCAGTGCTGGTCCATTCACAGATGTCACCGCAGTCAAAAGATACTATTTTCAGATCCAATGAGGACAACTCAGAAATCTTCAGATCCAACGGCTGTGAAACCAGTGATTAGCTCAGAGAAGGAGGCCAGTAAAGGGGGAGTTGTACTGAGACAGGTCTCCAGACCAAATGGGGTTAGAGCCAAAAGATCTCTCATCTGAATCTGCATCAAGAGGAATTTCCTCATCATCCTGTCCACATTGGCTTCTGTCATACTCTTAGAAGATGTTACAGAGGATGCTGTTGAAGATGGTGAGGAGTGGTGATGTCTTGATAGCCTTTCCAAAAAGGTGGAAGGGAGCCAAAAGTGAACAGAATCCAGGGCCAGTTGCAGAGATCAGATTCTAGCTGAGGTTTTGGATCCAAATAGGTTGAATCTGACACTTCTGGTACCTCACTAGGAGGTTCAGATACTGGAGCCAAAGAAGATGTTGGATCTGGGGAATGTTTCCTAGATTCTTTATGAAGAGACTCTCCCTTCTTGTCAGTTTTTTTTGAGGGTTTCAGCCCCAGATGATGTTGAAGCAGACTTAGAGGGGAGCAAACCTATCAAAATTAACCTATTTTTCTATCAATTAAGGCTCTCTGATAAAGGTATTTTGTGGCCACAGGACATACAAATCTTGACACCAGAAGGTTTCTATAAATTTAATGGTAAAGAGTGTTTTTTTTTTTTTTTTTTAAGGAAGGAAAAGTTAAATACCAACTATGGTAATTAAGAGGTACTTTAAGTATGATAAAAAAGAATACCAGCAATGGTAACCAAGAATTACACAAGTAAAAATGAAATTTAAAAGGAGGATAGGGTTGGAAAGGTTATAAAGGCTTTAAAGATATAAGGATAATAAAGTTCTAAACTCACAAGAATAATCTCTAATGCTCAAGAATATGCAGTGATCATGTCCGTATGCAAAGGTGACAAAAGAGATATGAGGTATGTAAGGAGACTATGGCATTATGGGTACGGGAAGATCTCAAGACTTTCAGTGTTCCACAAGCTAGTAAAAGTGGCAGAGTCAGATCTGGGGGTCAGATCCAAACTCAACAGAGGAATGAATGAAAGAGGACAAACCACCCTGCACTCCCACACCCCCTGCCACTTATATATACCAACTCCGAAAATGCACTACAGTGGGGAAAAGGGTATTGATCTCCACTGTACTGTGATCTCTGGGCAATTTGCTGTTTAAACAAATAAGGATACGTTTGACTTTTTAAATAGTCAATCATATGATTTTGATGATATGAAATTCAACAAATTCAGTCTTTTAACTAAGTAACATAGTCCCACACATGAACATATAAATATCCTTAGACAATGTGCAAAAGTTTTCATTCTTTTTGCAATCCAAAAAACAGTGCTGCAATATTACCTAAGCATTGCAAATATTACAAATTCTTATCGCAAATATTGTATATTTCGTGTTACTTTTCACAACAATTTAGCCAACAATAACCTCCACAGAAAATCCCATTCTTAAAAAATGGATTCAAACCTTTCCAGTATTTTTTCTTCTTACTTCTTTAATTTTGTCTTCTATTTTTCCACAAAGATCAACAGAGTGATTTTCTTTTTTTTTAATACCAAGCTTTCCTTTCCAACCTAGTCTCATTCATATCAGTCTTCCACATCTTTATCTTTTTCATACTCTTTTCCTTCCAGATCTTCAATTACCTTTTTTTTCTAATTCCACCCATCCATGCACCTTTGTACTTTGCAGATATCAAAAGTCCCAACACTGAGCTTTTTTCATAAAATTTCTCCAAATTCCAATGTAGCTGCATTGATAATACTATAGGATTCATTAAGTTCAACCTCAATTCTTCTTTAACATTATATAAAGTCTCCTTTTGAACCCATAAAAAACAGAAAAAAATCGATGCAATTTAAATTTGCTAATCTTCCTAATACATATATGTTTAACGTACATATATATATATATATATATATATATATATATATATATGTATATGTATGTGCCCTCCCCAAAGAAAGAGAAAATAATGCCAAATTGAAAAATAAACCTCTAAAGTCGAACCCAGATATAAACATATGTTTTCTAAATTTTCTCAGTTACTTCATATCTGTATGATGCTTCCCAAATCTTACCCCTAAAACACTATCTAATCTTTGATAAAATAAATACTAGCACTGTTTCTCACTTCTCCAGTCCTTCTCTGTACAATACCAGTTGCCAGCACTAAACTGTCTGCCAATGTCAATATTAAAAACATTTTTATTTTTTCCGTAACCTCTTATTTAGCTTCATCCAGTTCTGATCTACATATTTGTATTACTCCATTCATTACCATCTCAAACAACCGCATGCTAAATGGACAACCCTGTTTTACCTTTCTCTTTTATCTTCTTCGCTAACCATCAAATCACCACTCCTCTTGTTTTCTTTCCTGTTTCATATTATTTTAAAATATTCAGTTCTGTGAGTAATACTGTCATGTGCTTTAGCCACATCATATACCATTATTCTACCGTTTTCCTCTCTTTTTCATGTACACTGTACTACCTTCTTGTACCATCATCAGAATTTCATTTCCCTTATCCCATATACACCTGCATCTAACCCTTCAGCCACACTATTAATCAATGTTTTTGGATAATTTGCATAAATATTTTATAATCAATATTTCTAAAAGTTACTGGTCTCCATTTTTTTTTATTTCTTCCCTTTCTCTTTTTTTTCTATACAAAATTGTATTACTCCCTTATAAATGTTTTCTTTTTTTAACCATTAACTCTAACCATTCATTCAAAATCTTCAGGAAAAACATCCTTCTCTGAATCCTAAGTGTTTATAAAAATTATAGCCTAATCTATCTGGACCTGTTGCTAGTTCTGCTTTTCCTTCCTTTATAGCATCTTCCATCTCTTTCCTTTCTGTTTTCCCAACTTCTTTCATTGCTTTTTTTATTTTTTTTTAACCTTCCACAGCTCACAGTTCACTTTTTCTTCATATTCTCTCTATATATCTTTTAACTATATCCATAATGTTTCCCCATCTATATCTTAATTGCCCTTTCTCATCCTTCATTATGTTCATTTTCCTCTCATTATGCCTTAACGTCTTCATTTATAAAGGAAATACTGCTTCTCTTCTTCATCTAAAAAACTTAGTCTAAGTATCTACTTTTTCATTTTTCATTGATATATATTCTCCTTCCTTAATATTTTCATCTCTTGCTTCCAACATTTCATATCTTTCCTTCTGATCCTAATATATTTCCTTATCTTTTCTCCACAATTCCCTGTCCTCTTTCAAATAATTATTGTATACTTTTCTTTATACACAATCCACCACTCTGCTGTTACCATAAAAGACTACATTGTCATATAATTTTCCCACAATTGTTCTCTTTTTTAAACATTCAATGTTTACAATTTTTTGTCAAACATTTTATGCCATTCCTAACTTTTATTATATTCTCATTTTCCATTATTGCCCACACAGCCCATGATCTGAAAATGTAGCTTCTCTACATCCATTTCATATCTATCTTCTGAATAAAACACATACTTTATCAGAGTTTGTACCATGCACCGCTTTTATAAATATGACCTCTCCTGTTACCTATTTTTAGTCTACCATTATTCATTATCTCTTTCATCATTTTTATATCTTGTGCCCTTTTGCTTTCTCTTCCTTACATTATTATAGTTAACATCTCCCACCATAATAATTATATTTACTTTCCAAAATCTCTGAATCTCTTCAAATATTTTTTCTCATTTACATTTGTATACACATACACAGCTAATCACAGAACCTATCATATATGTATATTTCTGCCACTACCTCTGTTACATATATAATACTTTAATTTCTTCATTTTTACAAATACTATAATACCTAAACATAAATCTCTGCCTATTGTCCAGAGGACTGTCCTTCCCTACATCAACTCAAACTCTGGCCTATTCCTTGCTTCTATATATCTTATGTCAAGTAAACAAATTAAATCTGTATCACTCTTCTTCACCATTCAAAAGCCATTATTCTTCTTACATAATTTTCATACTATTTACATTTAGAAATACACTTATTTTAACTTTTTCTCTCCCATTTTCCATTTTTAAGCCACTTCTTGGTTTCTTTTTTCCTCCTTATTACTCCCTCCCCAGTGATCCTTCTACTTGTTTTCCTGACTCAAAACTTTCTTCTAAAGTCTTCCTTCTCTTCCACTTCTAACACAACAAACTTATTAGCATCATTAGCATACCTTTTTCTTCCTCCTTCCTTGTTCTTTGCTCATTATCAAAGCCCTTCCCTGCTGCATTTTCAGACTCCTCTCCATCCCTTTCCTGGTCATTAAGTTTAACCTCTTCTTATTCCAGCTCCTGTGTATATATAGGGTCTTCCCAGTTACTGTCCCTATCATTATTTTCTTCAATAAACAATGGACAGTCAAACCAGAAACATTCTTCATCCCCCCACTTCCTACAGCAGAGCCTTCAATTTTTCCTGGAATGACCAAACTCCCCACACTTCCCTTAGTGCAATCTTAACTTAAATGAGAAGCATCTCCACAGAAAAAAATGATTTTGGTTGACCCCAATATTTAACGCTCCTTTTTGTTTATTAATGCTACATTTGGAACATGCTGCAACTTATTTTTTTTCCAGTTTTCAGTATAACAAAAATTTCCAAGTCAATATTTTTCTGTCATCTACATTTTTTTTTATTTCATGCACTTCATGACATATATTCAAAAAGAACATCTTTAACTCTTTCTCATCTACCTTGAACCATCATTTTTCTTTTTAATTGTACATTTCAATTTTGCAAAATATAGGCTTTCCAATGATAGTCTGAACATTTTCCCTTACATTCATTAATACATTTCATTGTTAAACCAAATGCTTTGCAAAACGTCTCATTGCCCAAATTCATTAATGCCCTTACATCTGTTAAAGTGAAACCTAAAGACATTATTATATTGTCAAAATAAAGTATCTGTCTATTTGTTGGGCTTCTTTTGCTTTAATTCTTACCAATATTCTTTTTTGCCAATCCACTGTACCTCCAACCTGTCTCTGCTGCATCTGTACTACATCAGTTTCTTGATTCAGACCTTGGGTCCCTGAAACAGTATTTGCATATGTCTTTTTACTGATATTAATAGCCTTCTTTCACTTACCTGCTTTTTCCTTCATTCTTCCACTCTGCTGCTTAACACCGAGGACCCCCTTAAAATTAGCATCTCTGCTATCCAGACATGCTCCATCTCCTTGTGTGTAGCTACCCTTATCCTTTGGCTTTTCCTTGCATTGCATCCATCTCATCTCCAACAGTCTGGCTTTTATTTCTCAATGATTCTCTTCCTTCACTACTTACATTCACCTTAATGGTTTACTCAATCACTGGTAGCAGCCCTCCAGTCATCAAAAACAGAGGTTTAGTTCCTCACTGTCCTGTTAAATTTACTCCAGTCAATATAAATATAACTTTGAGTTTCCCCTGAAAAGGGGTTACTGGTCAAGTGTAACTAATCGGGTCAACAAAGTGTAAATAAATAAATGTAAACAAAAAAAAAAATATATATATATATATATATATATATATATATATATATATATATATAAATTACTGAGCAACTTTGTTCAAACACAGAAGTACATTTCCAAACCAATTTTCTTAGCTGATTTGATAAAGACGGTCAGCTGAAACATACAAGACACCCACACACACACACACACACACACACACACACACACACACACACACACACACACACAAATAAATAAATAAATACCAGCACACATAGGTTTAAAACTTTTCATTTATGCTGCAGCAAGTCTCTGAGGAGCCTAATAATTTGTTTAAAGGTTATAAAAGTCTAAGATGCATTTCTTCTTATATCCTACAAAATGTCACATATAATGTGGCAAATACCTACAGAACACTGTGGATAGTTGAGTAAAACCTGCACTTTTTCCAGTAAAGTTGCATCAAGTAAAAACCTGCTACAGTTTCTTTAGCAATGATACTACATACATATAAAATGCAAGAAGCTGTATAAAATCTGAAGTTGTTTTCTGTAGTAAAGATTTGGCAAATATGTGAAGTCACAAAGACTGTAGAGGAAAATTAACTGTTTTTTTTTTTTTTTTGTAGTCCTTGGAAAATGAAACCCCCCCAACACGCACACACAAAGCTGAGCTTATTTCCTGCCTAAAGCTATGTTACCTTATTTAGTTTAGAACATTCTAGTTTCTGTTGAGGAAAGCTGTTTAATTTTAAAACCTGATCCTACCACAGGAAATAGGGTTAGGACTTCCTTGCCTTACTCAAATATGAGATCTATCTAAAAGGCTGTATTAAATGAATATTTCCCAATGTTGTCTGAATCCAGGACACTTCTCTGTAAACTTTTCAAGCTAATGGGATTCCTTCTTCCAGGTTCAGGACTCAGTAGTTCATGTGTGGATTTGAGTTTGTGCTTTCCTCTAGAAATTTCTGTGAACTCCAGTTCAAAAGAGAAACTTTTATGATTAAAGCACCAGTAAGCTTGTATGTATTTCTGCTTAAAGTATATGGGTTATAGTTCTCTTCACTTAGTATTGTGTTATAACTGGCTAGCTAATAGTGTTGCAATATCATATGTATGTTCAAAACTTTTTATTTTACATTTCCTTGTGCAAGTGCATATTTCCATGTATATTTAATTTTTCAACTGTACTACTGAATTTCTTTAAGTTAAAGCTTTATCACACAAAATTACATACATTTGTGGCTGACTGCTTACTAAAGTATATATGAGAAATTTGGATAATCTGGTATGGTTGGCTGCTTTTATGAGAATATAGCAAATGTGACATTGTTGTACTGTTTGCATGGCTGATGGCAGCATGTTTACCATATAGGCAGAAAAGATTTAATAAAATTGAAAAGGTATTACAGTATTAACCCAGCTGGAGATTTTTTTGTCTATGTGAATACAGATATTTTTTAGCTGAGTTACAGTTTTTGCTGACAAAATAGCACTGGAAAGGACTGTGTTGAAAGTGAGGTGTTTGCAATCCTTGAAAGCCAGTGATTATTGCATTAATCTATAAAACTACAGTGTGAATCTATTTAGGATGTAGTCGATGTTGGTCAAAGTTCAGTGTAGAAGTGTTTGTTTTCTGTATGCCCTTAATTGGTGTCAACAGTATACAATTAAAGATTGTACTCTAAATTAATTGAGATTTCTTAAACTTATTTCAAGAATAAAACGTATGTATGTATGTATATATGTATTACGTAGGACGCTCCCTTAAATTTGGGTTAAAGGATGGGAAAGAATTTTCTGATAAGAAAACCTTGACAATTTGGTAGAGATATTCTTTAAAGATAAAATATTTCATAGCCTGTACACAAATTGTAGGTCCAGGATGTTAAATACAGTGTACTTTGATTCATGTAGTAGAAAGAGACCACAGGAAAACATAATGAAAGTAGGAAGCTGTATACATACTTACAAGTTAAAAATCATGTTTTTTCTCTAATAAATCTTCTGTGGTATGTATGCTTTGCTATGTGATGTTACATTGGAACACTGATCAATATTAAAAGTATACTGTTTTGTAGGGCTGCCTGTTGAGTTCTTATAGATCAGCTGACCATTTCTTGAAAAATTTTAACTGAAAAATAATTTACTAGCCCCTAGAGAAAGTGGGAATGATGTCCCCAGCACCTCCCATTCAGGGAGCTTTCCACATTTGCAATACCTTACTTAATATAATCCTTCTAGGTTGCACAACATCTGAGGAATTTAGCAATTTTCAGTAAAATGAAATGATTATAGGAACTGACAGACCACTCAGATTCCATGCACTGTCTAGCAGAGGAAGAAGGGGGCATGGGTTTAATGTGACTGTCACAAGTGGCTTATAGTACTAGCTGCTGGGCTGTAGCCTCTAGTGAAAAAAAATAATATCTTATTTGTTTTTATTAAAAGTCAGAAAGGTGTCTATTTGTTTTAAAATTAAAAATAACAGTCAATCTTATGACATTCTCTCTTGTTTCTGGGGCTGTAAGGTCTGCACATGCTTGCTCAGCTGTACATAAATGGATATTATTTAAGTATTTCTACATTCATTTGTTCCTACTCAGATATCTCGGATATATACAACCACATAATTTGCTGTAATTGGAAGGGACATGTGTGTGTGTGTGTATACCTGAGTAGGGAAAGAGGTTAAAATAAATTACTGTGGCCAATTATTATTTTATTTGATTACAATCTGGTATCTGAGGCATATACATCAACAAATGTGGTTTTAATTGCTGAGCATGGTGAGTGTCAGTAGATGAAAGGAACTGAGGCTGCTGTAATTTAACCATTGTAAAGTATCATTATTCTGCCTTTGCATAACTAGTGTGCATCTGCATGAAGCCAGTTGCATTACTTTACTGTGGCTGTTTATAACTGAATCAGACATCCGAAGGTGTGCTCTGTCAATGTCATAATCATCATCATCATCAACATCCTTTTTCCCATTTTCTACATGGAGTCAGGGTGTCACATCAACTGTCTCTGATGCTCTTGAATCAGGGCTGCTCACCTACCTAATCTGACAGTCATGCCTGACTATCACCGGTCTTGTTTCATGTAATACATCTATCTCTTGACTGGGCATCCTCATCTTCTCTTGCCTTTTTGCTGTCATCCCCAGATGTTCTTTACTAAATTGTCTACTGCTTTCCTGCACATGTGACTGAACTACCATAATCTGTTCTCTTTAATCTTCTCTGCACTTGGGGTTACCCTAGTTCCTGTTCTGATGTTTTCGTTTCTTAATTTATCCCAGTTTACATTCTGCTACCCATCTCAGGCACTTCATATCCATTATGTCGGCTTCCTCAACTGTTCTGCTTCACTGCCACTGTTTTAGACATATTACTTCTCAGCTTCATTGGCATTCTTCTGTCATATACTACCATTGACACTCTGTACTAGTTGACTTTAGCACGTCTAATTCTAGCCTAGACCTCTTCATCCAGGCCATCCTTCTCCTCAACCACCCCTTCCACAAACTTGAAGCTTTTAACATATTCAACTATTTTCTTCTTTCTCAATTTCATTTTTCAGCTTCTTCTGTTTTGTCCATTTGCTGCTAAGCCAACTGTCTTGTTTGTAATCAGTTTCATCCCATGTGCCTTCACTTTTACAGTCCAGTCATCTATCACTTGCTAAAGTACCTGCCCAGAGTCTGCTTGTAGTGCCACATTGCCAGCAAACAGCAGCTTTGTTGATCTGTCTCCTTGACCTGTTTGCTAATGTAGTTCATCATCAGTATGAACAGCAGTGGGCTCACAGCTGAACCCTGATGGACACCTACTCCTACAAGGAACTCCTCTATGAGACTGAATACTGTTCATACATGTGTTATTCGGTCCTTGTATACAGCCTGCAGTAATTTTACAAATGATTCCTTACTCCGAATGACAACAGAGCTACTCATAACAGCTTTCTTTTGACCTTGTCAGATTCTTTTTGCAAGTCTATGAATATCCATATGGAATCTTTTTCACCTACAGCTTCTTCTCCACTGTCTCATTGCAAATACATTGGTTCAGCTTCATCCTTATCTAAATCCAATCTGTTCATCTCCCATCTAAATTTCCACTACTCTATGTATGAATTTATTGATTATCCTCTCTTAACACTTTTGTGAGGTGTCATAGGAGTTTGATGCCACTATGCTGCCCACAGCACACTGCACACTGGTACTAGAGCACTTGTTCTCCAGTCCTATGGAATATACCTTTCTCTCTAGCCTAATTCATTTAATTTCTTGATTATATTGGCAGTGACTTCATCTGAGCCCGCTAGTATCTCATTACTTAAATTCTTTAGTGCTGTTCTCCCTTCCTATTGTATATGTTCTTCTTCCTCTATTACTATAGGCTGTGCATGAGGCAGTACAGCTTTTGTGGTGTTTTCTTCATTCAGAAGGTGCTGGAAGTATTTCTTCTATTAGCCCTTGATGTTCTCTGGACAGGTGAACAGATTGCTCCTGGCATCCCGTATGAAGTGTATCTAATCACTGTCTTCTTTATTTTTACGTCTATGCCTTATAAGCTGATAGAATTTATTTGTGTCATCTGATGCCTTGTTCTCTCACACTGCAACTACCCTCTTAGTCTCTTTGTTAGCCAACCAGTATGGTTTCTTAGTCTTCTCCATCTTTTCTATCTCCTACTTCTTCCTGCACTCCTTCCTTCTTTTCATAACTTCCTGGACTTTTGCATTGCCCCACCAAATTTCCTAATGTACCATAGTTTCATACTTGATTTGGTTGTGTATGTATTCTATAGTTTTCACATATGCTGTTATGAGGTACTGCCCTTCTCCTTCAACTCCACCTATTTCTGCTTAGGGCGCAACAGCCCTATGTAAGGGAGGTTGGCATAATGGTTGAGGTGCTTACATTACAGACACAAGGTGCAGGGTTTGATTCTCACATGGGATGACTGGCTAGGCTTGAAATAATCCACAAGGGCAGTTAGCCTATTACTAATCTATGAACCTAAGTATTTTCTTGAACCACTCTGCTTTCACTCCGGTCAACTTGCAGTTCTTCAGTCTAGTCTTTGTTTACCTTACATACTTTTCTGATCACTGTTTGCAGCTGAGTGGAAACACCAGTTGTTTATTCTGAGGGTCAACAGTTTCACTAGAGATAAATTTGCAATCTCTGATCCTTCTCCAAAGCTAAGATCAAGCCATTCACCAGACAGAAGTCTAGAATGGCCTCTCCTTCTTTATATCTGTTGCCCCACCCATGTAAACCCAGGGAGTCCCCATATCCTGTTCTATCTATCCCAATATGAGCATCCAGACTCAACTTGCTCAACAATAACTCAATCCTGCTGTTCCATATGGGCTGAGGTTATGAATATCATCATACCTTTGCAATGGACTCTAATTGCCATGGGTCTGCCACTATCCCTGATGACATCCCTCAGTGTCTTCAGAAAATTCTCTCTCTCTCTCTCTGTATGTGTGTATATATATATATATATATATATATATATATATATATATATATATATATATATATATCTGTGTGTGTGTGTGTAATATAAATATATATATATATATATATATATATATATATATATATACACACACACACACACACACACACACACACACACACACACACACACACACACACACACAAAATTCCCAAATAATTTCTGGTCTGTCCTCCCCCTAGGTAGTGGGTTCTGAATCGCAAGTGACTTTGCTGCACTACCCTTTCACATTATCTCTTGGATATACAGGATGTTGAGTCTCCTACTAACCACCATCTCATACACTCCCAAGTTGTGTCCTGTGAGTGAACCTGTATTCAGTGTAGCAATCCTTAGTTCACTTTGAGCAGGATGATTGGTTTTACTTCCTGCTTTCAATCAACAGAGCTATCCCAGGCCAGTGGTTTATGCTGGACTTACTGACCCAGGGATGCTGGGATTTATGGCAGGTATGCACTAGCCAGTAAGGTAACATAGACCTTTACTACCATTAGCATGGGTCACTCATGTAGTTTGGAATAAGCTGGTTCCTCAACCCACTTAGTACCAGCAAATATCCATACCCGTTTTTGGTAACCTTATTCAACTTGACCAAATCATCCAACAGAAAATTTTTACACTCCTGAGTGGCTAGTTCTGACACAATGCACAGTCTATGACATGTGTTCTTCTGTCTTGTCTACAGGATGCTGTGCACCACAGTTGATGGATAAAGTGGTTGCTCTACAGAACCTTTCTCACAATCTTATGTTTTACTTTAAAAAAATTTCTTTACTCATGATTTTTATTCAGACCATCATTGGCTCAAAAGTTTGGAAAAAAGCTCTAAGATGTAATATGTTCCTCAGTGCAACTGATTCAGAAAAGTGCAGTGCAGTTTATGCAACAACATGTGAGCTGAGAGGCACAACCAAATTGCTGTTCCATGTAATTATCAGGATAGATAGACTGCAGTCATTAGAAAACTGGCAACATCTGAACACCCTTTACAAATAACATTTTAGACTATGAACAGTTTTCAATGTATTAAAAAAATTGGGAAGATATGGTTTTATTTTAAATTTTTCTGACAATAATTGTACTTTATTTACCAGAGTCTTTTACCAAGATAACAGACTGATCCAATGCAGGCTAATTTCTGCCAATGCCAAACACCACAGGTATGTTGGTAACAACATACATGAAATCAAGAAATACCATCAGAATAATTCTTTACAATAAATGCACATAAACACAGCACTTATTCAACAATGAAGCAAATGCATATAACAGCAAAAGATTTACAGCCTTCTACAGTTATATAAATATCCAGTGGACCTGAAAACAGCCTGACTCGTATTCTTCCTGCCTGATTCTTCTACTTCCTCGATGCTGTGGAAGATCTCTTATTTTAGCCCTTATGTACCAAGACAACAAACCCCAAGGATGTATACAGCAAACATTTTCTTATTTTATATTTTATATATTTTATTTTTATATTGCCAAAAATATAGCCAATGTACCTAGCTTCCTTAGTATTAAAATGTGAAAAATATCACCATAGAACTACCACATCCTTCAAATACTTTGTCATTTGGCTAGACCCACCTCAAATACACACAAAAAGATCAACACACTACAGTTCTGGGCAAACAAGTTATTGCCTGCTCCATCCAAGCCAGCCGAAGTTTCCATAGGCATACTCTTATCTCAGCTCAAATATAGACTACCCATTATAGCTGCAGCCTCAAAGAAAAATGTCACCACCTTACAAACCATCTTCAATAAAATCTGCTGGTTCATTACTAACTCCCCAAGAAATGAACAACACTGCCTTACTCTCGCCAAAGCTAAATGGCTTCAAGTACAATTGAGAGCAAACCTCCTACGAGGATAATTAATTCACAAAGCCCTTTCTCCTGAGACATTGTCCCCTCTCACTAATACATTTTTTAACAAAAACCCCGCATATAATCTCAAGGGTATCTTTCAATCTCAACCTACACTAACTCCAAAAAGTAAACTTCATTGCACTGGCCATGCATTCTTGATCCTAGCATTTACACTATAGGATTCCATTTTTCTCTCATTTCAAGACATCCAGAAGTACTCAGACTTCAGACAACAGCTCCAGGAACACCTCTTCACCCATGCAAAATGCAGCTGGACTCACTCATCTGACTCATGTCATATTACATGAACCCTGCAGCTCTCTCACACATCTCTTTATCCTTATTTCATCCTTCCTTATCTCATCTTGTCATCTCCTTTACTTTCTGCCTCTCATACTTCCTACGTCCCTCTTCTCCTTGCATTTCTCTCACACTTCTCCTTTATACTCTTCATCCTTCTACATGCCTCCCTCACCATTTCTCTCTCTTCTTCCCATGGTATTGTTTCTTGTAACTCACTTGCCTCTTCTAATGTCTTCATACCTCTCCATATAATGATATGCTGCTATCCCTGTAGAATACGCAGTCTCAGGCATTATGGCTACATCTTACACATTAAGATCTACTAAGCATAATTCCATTATTCCAACCACATTTTGACATTGTTAACTGCATCTTGAACTAAATGTTATAGCATATTCTTGCATCCATACATATATTTGTTTTTTTTTTTTGCTTATCATTGTATCTGCAAACATGTTTTGTTAATTTCTTGTGTGATCCTGTTCACCTGGACTTTACCTGCAAATGGTCCATTGAGATCAGTGCACAACCCTTCAAAACAAATATCAATAAATAAATAAAAATGAATAAATATGTCACCATTCACTTCATACATTAACACCAACTTTTCAGCTAAGAAGAATGAGATCAGACTGTATTCACCTCAGATATACTTCTAAGCAATCTGCTTTTACCAAGAGTTTTATATATATAATACATATATATATATATATATATATATATATATATATATATATATATATATATATATATATGTGTGTGTGTGTGTGTGTGTGTCTGTGTATATATATATATATATATATATATATATATATATATATATATATATATATATATAGAGAGAGAGAGAGAGAGAGTTCCCCTTCACAAGACTGAATGGATGGGAGCTCGAAATTCATAATCTCGAGACCAGAATCTCGAACTTCCATTCACTCAAAGTTGTGAATGGGAGCCTTAGGTTTAAAAAAATTAAAAGTTAACTTACCTTACTGCAGGGGGCCAGGTCTCCCTGTACCCTAGCAGTTTAAATGTGAATGTTCCGTGACCGCACTACAGTGGAGGAATGGAAAATCTTCTGTTTTGCGCTTACGCGTACAGTGCGGAATGGGAGATTTCCCTTTCCTTCACTATAGTGCAATCTCGGAGTAGGTATATTTAAGTAGGGGGGTGTGGGGGTGCAGGGGGGCGAAGCCCCTGCAAAAACATTTGAAAGGTGTTAATTTGTTTTCTTTTTGTCCCTTTCATATGTTTGACTTTCTCTAAATTCAAGATTCTGGTTTTGAGTTTATGACTTTTGAGTTTAGAGAAATTCGATCTTATGAAGGGGAACCATATATATACATATATATATATATATATATATATATATATATATATATATATATATCCCAAAAGTAAGGGTGCATGTGTTAAGAGGGGTGCTCTGGTTCATAAACACAATACAGACCATCCTCAGACTGAGGACGTCAGAGGGAGAAACCGGATACCGGTCTGTGTATTCTTCACTAGTTCCACTGCTGAGAGATGGTGTAACAAGTAAAAATATAGAGTTATTCTAGCTCACTCAAAAGTGTTTCCGAACTCGTTTTTTGCCTGTATTGGGCATTTCACTACTAGAAGCTTTGCTGGGTTGAGTGCTGGTATATTTTTGTTGGTGCTTTATATATATATATATATATATATATATATATATATATATATATATATATATATATATGGATCTACCTTAGTAGATCGACAAGTTAAAAAAGCGAAAACGAATTCACCGACGCCAGAAGATCGCAAATCACTTCACCGACGCCAGAAGATCGACAAGGCAGAAGACCGACAGAGGAAGACACCGACGCTGAGAACACTGCGATGGGGAAAGGATGTGTAAGTATGCGGTAGTGACGGACGATAGGGTGCGAGTAAGGTAAGTGTGCGATGTTGACGTGTGTAGGGGTAGGGTGGGATAAGTGAGTTAGGGTTAGGGCGGGTTAGGTAAGGGTGCGAGTAAGGTAAGTGTGCGATGTTGGTGGTCTGTAGGGGTAGGGGTGGGATAAGTGAGTTAGGGTTAGGGCGCGGGTTAGGTAAGGGTGCGAGTAAGGTAAGTTTGCGATGTTGGTGGTCTGTAGGGGTAGGGGTGGGATAAGTGAGTTAGGGTTAGGGCGCGGGTTAGGTGAGTGTGCGATAGTGACGGACCTTAGGGTAAGGGTTTGGGTTAGGGTTGTAGATAGTTGTGTATGTATGGGTTAGTGTTCGTTTGTAAGGATTTTGGTGTGCTTGTGTTGTGTGTGTGGGTTTTGGATAGAGGATTTGTTTTGTTTGTTGGTATGATGTGTCGGGTGTATGCGATGTCGTGTTTGTGCACTGTCGATCTTCTGGCGTCGGTGAAGTGATTTGCGATCTTCTGGCATCGGTGAATTCGTTTTCGCTTTTTTAACTTGTCGATCTACTAAGGTAGATCCATATATATATATATATATATATATATATATATATATATATACATCTATAGACAGACACACGTATATATGCACACACATATATACCTACACACACAGAAATGTATGATATACATAGGTTCATAGGACATTACTAAGCTAGTGAACCTACTGCCTTTACAAGCCTAGCCATGTTAATCCCACATATCACCATTTGTTCTTTTTGGGTAGTTTGCAGAACAAATTTATGAACAGAGTGGGTCTGTGATCAACAGCAGCTATCCCTGTCCATGAGGGACATAGATGCCACCCCAGGGGTGAATTTGTCGTCTCCCATCCAATTATCTAGGTTGCATTGGAATAGGGTCAGTCAGGAGCTCTGTTTTATGTGAATAGGAAGTCTATTCCAGAGAAGATGCAGACTCTGGGTGACATATCTGTTGCTGTAGCATGTTCTGTTAATGTCACATGCTAGACTACGATCCCTAGAGCAAGTGACTTTTGTGCCATTTGACTTGCGGGTATGCAGCATTTTCATTAGGGCAGGGTTGGAGATTGCCCTATAGGCCAGGCATAAATCACCTCTCAGCAGCTTATAAGATACAGAGTAAAAGGACAGGGCTTTCAGCCTGTCCATGTTGAAATCCCTGTATTTTCTTAGTGAGAAAACCTCTGAGGTCTCTCCAGCTACTGCAGGTGTCTGGTGAGGTACATGCAAAAGACTGCATTACACTCTATTAGTGGTCTGATGAGAGTCAAGTACAGTGAAGTTATAATATCCCTTGACCTGGATGCTATGACCTTGCTTATGAGGTGCGATACTTAGAAGGGTTTCCTTACCACTGTGGAAACTTGGTGGCCAAAGTTCAGATTGCTATCAACCTGTG